>NC_134313.1:171591327-171787327 GCF_964195595.1 Calonectris borealis | reverse complement strand
CCAGACAGACAAGCGGTACAAACGAAAACAAGGGCTCGCCGCCAACCGCCCGATGCCCAGCCAGCCGCAGCCCAGCAGCGGCCCCCCCGCCAACCGCCCCCCGAGTTTTATTTCCTGACGTCATAGTGTCTGGAACATCCCCTGGGTCCGCCGGGGTCAGCTCTCCCAGCGGTGCCCCCTCCCAGGCCCTCGCGCACCCCCAGCCCGCTCGCCGGCAGGGCGGGGCGAGGAGCAGCACAGCCCCCGGCGCCGTGCAAGCGCTGCGCAGCGGGAACTCGCGCAGCCCCGCGTCACCCACGCCGTTTTCAGCACAAACCCAAAACGCAGGAGGAGGGCGAGCGGGGTGGGAGCGGGGGGCGGGGGAGCGGGAGGGGGGTGCCAGAGTTTGGGCGGGGGGCAACGGGCAGGTTGGCGGGGCAGGCAGCACCCCAGGGGTCCGGGCCCCTCAAATGGCTGGTGTTTCACCCCAAAGCTTCCCCAAATCGGGGGGTTTTTTGCTTTTCTATAATATCAAAACTGGGGTTTTTTCCTTTTCCAAAATATTCCACTTGGAGGTTTTTCAACGCTTTTTCACAACAAAAATTGGCGATTTTTGCTTTTTCGTTTTGTGCATGAAAATGGGGGTTTTTTTGCTTTCCGGCTGCCCAAATCCTGGTGGATTTGGCTTTCCCGGGAGCTCCAAGTTGGGTATTTTTCCCCAAAAAATGCGGGTTTTCTTTTTCCCCACCCCTTGCAGGCCCCAAATTAGGGGTTTTGTGGTGTTTTTATGCCGTGGCAGCAGGTCCCGCTCTGTGTGCACGGCCCTGCAGGGGAAAGTCCCTGTTGGGGGAACTGGCCCCCGATCAGGATGGGAAAAGGTGGAAAAGGAGAACAGGGAAGAGGCAGCTTTTGAAAGCGCTTTTGTATCTTCAATAGAGAGGTGTTTCGGGGGGGGGGGGGGGGGTGTGAAGATTCTATAAACAGGGTTTCTTTGCATTTTAAAAACCTTATCTATCATAGACGTTTACGCTTAACGTATTTACACATACCTCTATATGTATATTTAGTGAATATATTTATGTTTCACTTATACCCCCCTATTTCCCACTCATTATATATAATACCCGCTCAGACTATATATCTGTCGACTTACATATTTTAACACTTAAATGTCTTTATAGACTTCTCTATTTAAACTTACATATATTTACACTTATCTCTTTATAGACTTAGATTTTAGACTTAGATACCTATTTACACTTATAGATCATCTCTTAGATTACATACAATGCCTATTTAGGCTCTCTACATAACACGTAGTGAGTGTAGACAGCGGTATCTATTCAGACTTTTTTCTATTTTCAATTCCTTCATACATAAAATATATCATCCCTTTTGCATTTGGAAGTGCTTTCTTTTTTAATTTATACAGACGTGAGTTCTTTTTGTATTTTAAAACCCTATATAACGTCTTCCGAATTTTTTTCTGCTCTAAAATCCTTTATATAATAGGGCAGGTATAGGTTCCTATTTTGAAATCCTTGTATACGTATAAAGGAATATTATTTTTCCATATATAGAACAAGGAGAGATTTTTCTCTATTTCGAGGCCTCACAGATAGATTTACAGTTTTTTAAAAATTTTTGAACCCCCCCAGGAATTATCAGGCATTTTTGGGCTGTGACCCCCTTTTTGGGGGGGGGGGGACGACCCCCCCTTCCCCACTCACCTGCTCCTCCACGGCATCATCAGCCCGCCGGTGATGTTGGGGTGCCCCAAATGACATCATCACCCCTCCAGGCCCCCAAACCCCCCTTTTTATTCAGCCCCCAAAAAGGCACAACAGGAGGGAAACGGCCCCAACCGGCGGCTCGTTACGTCAATAATGCCGTTGGCGTATGTACGCACGCACCCCCGCCAAAAAGGGGGGCTCCGCTAGAAAGATAAAGGAGGGGCAGCCCCCCCAAACGCTTGCAGCCCCCCCTTAGCCCCCGTCCCGCAGGCTGGCAGCCGGCCCCTTACCCTCAGCACGCCCAACGACCGGCAGGCAAACCCGGGCCGGGGGTCTCTCCTGAGCACCACGGGACGCTTACAGCGAGGCATCTGAAAAACAAAAATCCCAACGGATATTTCAGCACGTTAAAAAAACAGCACCGAAGGCACCAGCGGAATTCGGTCAGGACAAGGGAGAGGGTAGCAGTCGAGCTAAAGGAGGGTGCCAGGCAAACGGGTGTCCTGGTTTCGGCTGGGATAGGGTTAAATTTCTTCCTAGCGCTGTGTTTTGGATTTAGTAGGAGGAGAACGTTGATAACACCCTGATGTTTTCAGTTGTTGCTAAGTGCCCTCCTAGTCCAAGGACAGCTCCCGTGCCTACTGACTGAGCTAGGTACACAAGGTGGGAGGGAACACAGCCAGGACAGCCAGCCCAGCTGGCCAACGGGGTATTCCATACCATGTGACGTCATGCTCAGTATATGAAGGGTAGGCGTGATCCAGGAAGTACCGATCACTACTTGGTTATCGGTCAGCGCGGGTGGTGAGCAACTGCATTGTGCATCACTCATTTTGTATATTTTATCATTATCATCATTATTTTCCCTTTTTTTCCCTGTTCTATTAAACTGTCTTTACCTCAACCCACGAGTTTTTCCTCACTCTTACCCTTCCGATTCTCTCCCCGTCCCGCTGGGGGTGGGGGGGAGTGAGTGAGCGGCTGCGTGGTATTTGGCTGCCTGCCGGGTTAAACCGCGACAACGGGTCAGCTCGAAATACAACGCGGCCTTTAAAAGCTCGAGCGATTCGAACGCTTAAAATCCGCGTGAGGACTAATTGACGCGATTCTGAACGCGTCCTTCGCAGAGAAGTAAACGCTCTCGCTGGTGTCGGAAAACGCCCCGTCCCTTCCTTACAGCACCGCTGCCGGGAGATAACCCCGTGAGGCTGCAGGACAAGGGCGCGCCGTAATCAGCATCTACGCTCACGGATCCGCCGCCACAGCTCCAGCCCTTGCGCTGCTGCTGCTGCTGCTGCGCATCTCGCTCGCTTGGCCGATAAAGCTGAAAGTGAAGCGTAAAACTTTGAAGAGTAAAATGAAAAAGAAAGAACAAATCTCAGCAATTCATTTTATGTAAACGGACGCGCACCTTTTTAGCATACGTACAATGAGAAGGCTTATACCGTAAAAGTATTTCATTTTCCTTTTGCGTTAATTGAAATTGCGTAGCTGTGAATTCATGCCGTTAAATTATCTACCTCCAAACTACACAGCTATCGTTTGACCAGGGGTTTTGCGTGCGTTACGTGACTAGGAGCGGCGCCGAGACCGATGCTACCGAACTGCCGGGGAAAGGCGCCGTCGAAAGCGAGACAGAAATAAAGGACTTCAGAGCGCTCTGCCAAAAGATCGGGAAAAAAGCCCGTAACGTTCAGTTGCCTCTCTTTTGAAACGTTTAGAGCAACTACCCAACTGCTTAAGCACACCTAATAAATTATACGCTACGGCTATTTGGCAGTTGCAGTTTAAACAACGCAAGTCAGTTTGGAAGTTATACAATTTTAACTTTCTTTTTAAAATTTCATTTACGATAGAAAAATCAGTGAGATAAGAGATCTCCCGTATGGTTTTACTCTTTTTTTGGGGGGGGGGGAGGGGGGGGTGGGGGCAGGCCGTGGGGAATATCAAATCCCCAGTGCTGCAATACAGCAGGCTACCAAAAAGGACTGGCAGGTTTGCTAACGCTGTTGGCCGTAGCCGAGCGTGCGGAGGAACGCGTCTTTACGATCTCTCGACCGTTACACCCGAGAACCAAAGATCAGCCGTACGTCGACTATCGGAAGACATGCTGCGCTTGGGTCTGTGCAAGGAAATCGGCTTACCCCCCTTTTTTTTTTTCCCAGAGAGAGAGAGAGCGAAAAGTCTCCTTGCGGATGACTTCTACTGCCGAGCACGTCATCTCTGAAGATCCATTCTGATGGGAAGTTCGTAAAAGGCAACTCCTTTGAACGAGAAAGATTTCCATTCTGGAAAATCTCTTTCCAACCAAAGTCAAAATTACGCGCTGCAGGTTAAGGAAAAAGGACGCGATAGAAGCAGTAACTCACCAAAACCACATCAGGACTCTCTGTCGCTAGTTACGAGGCTGCTACCGCTTCTCGGGAAAGCCTGGAAAACGCACCGAAGCGACACCGATTTGTCCCGTGTTGTCCGCGCCTCTTCTTTGACCTTGATTGCTTTTAGCACAGATGCTAGCATCTCAGTAAGGTGTTCGAGTGCTCCTGTAAGGCATTTTAAACACTGACTGACTGAAAAAGCCTAAAGCTTTTATCGTGAAAACAAAGCCTGTTTCTCCCGAACATCCCAACTCTTACAAACGGTTCCTTTCCTCTTCTAGTCCAACGTTATTTTCACAGCACCCTTTCATAGCAAGCGCACAGAAACAGAAGACCGTGCTTGCAGGAAGAGAAAACAGACGGAGGGCAGCAAGCTTTGCATAGGCGTACCACGCTCCAGAACAGACCTCCTTTATTTTTAGTATTTGCGTTAAAATATTTCACATTAAAAAATCACATAGAAGGAGAGCTGCCACGTTCCTCGTGTTAACTGTAAAGTCCGTGCTACAAGCACCTTAGGAAAAATGCAGACACGTATCACAGGCCTACTTTGTACTTGCAGACCACTACGGACCCTTTCCATCTGTCTCGTACTTTCACGGCAGTTGACGTTCTGCTGAGAGGAAAGGAAAAAAAAAACAAACAACGTTTAGCACAAAGCTTCCTTTGCCGTGAAGAGAACAACTGAGTGGAGGAGAAAGTATTTGGCATCGTCTTTGGTGCAGCTGTTGAGACAGGCCACTAGAACTTCTGCACGTTTTAGACAACCGTGCCTTTTTTTTGGCTCATCGGCAGCTTTAGTTTCGCTAGAACTCACTTTCCTAGAGACGCGCAGGTGACGGGCACAGGTACCTACGTACGTTTTCTCAAGCCTAAGTAGAGCCGCGATTTCCTCACCCGATACGTCCCAAGTGGAGTATTTTTGTTAAAGAGTACGGCAACCCGTCCGTCCTCGCAAACTCGCTGCGGAAGAGGAATCCTTTTTTCCAGGCCGTTTCTCCAAACAGTCCAGATCTTTGAAAACCGCAGTTGTTTTAAAACATTTGGAGCACGTTGCCAAACAACGCTTGGCAGTAAGACTTTGACGTGTTTGACGCACGCAAATCTGGGGTAACTCGCTATTTGCTTCCTGTTGTCGTTGTTCTTCCTTCAGAAATTCTACTTGTAGCCAAGTTATTCGCTACTGGTTCAAGCATTTACCTTCCAGCTATTACCAGCGCGTTTACACAGGCAAGGAACTAAATCGCTCTTCTAAAACTACCCGAGTGAAAATGACAGCCACGAAAGAGGAGCGACAGAGAAGGAAAGGAGAGGTCAGGCAGCAAGAGAGCTCTGCAGGCTGCCACCAGTCAACGTCGCACTCTTAAGGAAAAACAAACAAACAAACAAACAAACAAACAAACAAACAAAAAACCAAACAAAAAAAAACCCAAAACACACAAACACAAAAACCAACAACAAAACAGAACCTTGACGTTGTACCTTTCTTTTCTTTTGGAGCTCGTCCCTGTCTCAGCTGATCGTCTCGACAGAGCACAAAGTGCAGATGATCCGTATCCCGATGACATCTGCACGCGATGAACACGTGTTCAGAAATAGTCCAGATCTGTAAGACTGGTGTCATTTGTGTGGTTCCAAGCATCATAACTCCATTTTACTGACCAATGCATTTGTGAGGAAACTAAGTAGCTTTTAAACGTAGCCTCTCCTTGGGGAGAAAAATGCGTTAGGGAGTGAAAAAAAGGATGATTCAGAGCTCCCAACCATGACGGAGCAGCGGGAAAACTAATGAAAGTGAAGACCAACAGCAGCAACGTGAAGCGGCATTTGGCTTCAATTCTGATCACGTACTTAAGCGGCTCTCCAAGTCTATACCTCCATCCTATGAACGACTAGCCCTTTTTTGGAAGGACCAACTTTTGTCCTTCAAAGTGCTAGATTGAAGACTCCACTGAACAGAACGTGGATTGAGCCACAGGACAACGTGCCATCGACGCTCTAATGAAAAAAAAATCACGTAAAAATCAAGTTGAAATATCAGCTTCCATCGTGTCTCATTCATTACGTTTCTAGTAGTACCCGGGTGCTCCAAAATTCACTCTCCTGACACCACGTAGTACTACAAATTGAGTTACGCAGGTAAAAATAAAAGGCTCTTTCCAACCTGCCCGTAAAATCAGTACGAACAAACAGAAAAGAAACACTTGACCCTAAAGAAGGTCACAGGCAGCTCTTAATTTATCGTAGGCGAAAGCTCATTCTTTTCCCTGAAAGGAAAACGCTCGTAACTACCCAGGGACCGATGCGGGAACGAGGCACGCGCGCTCTGTTCACGGCAACTGTTCATCAGCTTTTCTGCACCGGCACAAATTTGCCTTTTCCCTGGGTTTGACGTGGAGCACCTGCAGCGTCCTTGAACGCGCCAATGTTTCTCCCCGCTCCCCCGGCCCCCCACGTGCCATTACCTGAGCAGCAAGCGGCATCAGCCACGCAGGATTTTCTTCACGTGACGCAGAAGGTGACGCTGGGGAAAGAGGAGGCACAAAATGAACCTGTTTTTCACACCCAGCCAACGGTGAAAACCCAGGGAAGGATTCTGCCGTGCGGGGCCGGGCTGTGCACCCCCGGAGCTCCAGCCGGCCGGTTTCGCTCCCCTTTGCCGGGTACCGGGGAGACACCGCCGCCTCGTGCTGCCGCCTGCCCCCCGGGGAGAGCCGGGGGACCCCCACCTCACTTCAGCCCTCGGGAACGGGACCGGGAGAGACCCTCCACGCAAAGAGAGCGGATCCACGCGTGGCGTGGATTTAATCCCCGAGGGAAGAGGCCGGGCTCCCCGCTGGCAGAAGGACAACTCGCCTCCCTGCCGCTCGGAGCGCCTTGCCGGGGACAGCCCTGCCTGCGCCTGGCTGCTCTTCAGCCGTGCTGGGAGTGCAGTCTGGCCGACGGATGCTCCGGCAAACAGACACTGCAGCGAATCGCAGCTCCCGCTCGTTACAGCTGCTGGTAATTTTGCCTCTGGCTAAGGCATGCCCCAGACAGCGGACACCTCGTCTCGTTCCAGCTCCTGCTTGCTACGGTTCTGGCTAATCGAAGCTCCAGCTCTGCACCGTTGATTTCAGCTCCTTCTCCTTACAAGCTCCAGCTATTTGCAACAGCCTGGGCTTTTGACAAGGTCGTAAACCAACCGCCGTCAAAACTCGACTATTAGGATTAAATATCATAGTTGGACATTGTATAAGCATTAATGAGTTTGTACGACTAATTAGTTAATAACTATTCTAAGCAGTCGACAAGCAAGAGCTGGACTCAAAGAGGGCGTGCGGGGTCTGAAAAGCAGAGACCGCCTCTTCCCCCCAGAGACCACCGCAGACGTTGAGTTGGGCCTGGTGCATGCCGGCCTCCCGCACTTCGGGGTGCAGCAGGACCAGACCCGCCCCCCCCCCCCCCCGAGAGGATCCACGCACCCTGCCCACCCCCTGCTTTCCCCTGCAGCCCCCAATGCCCTCCCACCCCCCCGCACAAACGGCCAAACCGGCTTCTGCTTTAGGCCCCCAAACCAGCTCACTTAGCGCCCATTTCTGAGCCCAAAAACCCAGCTGCTGCGCCTCTTCTCAAGTCCCAAAGGTGCCCCCGGGGAGGGCAAGCGCTTGCGTGATGCTTCGGGCAGAAACGGGGCTGAAAGGTCCGATCCCGGTGCCGGGGGAGCAGAGGCGAGCTGGCTGGGACCAGCTTTTGCTCCTGGAACAACCCCAGGTCCCTGCTCCGAGGTCCTCCCCTTGGGGCCCTGGGGTGGACCTGTCCCTCCCCTTCAAATGCTGCAGGAGTTTCGGGGGCAGAAGGCCGTTTCTAAGCCCTCTCTCCAGCAGCTCCTCCCTCGACTCGGCCCGCGAAGCCCCCAGTCTGCCTGCAGGGAGGGCTGGGGGGTCCCCGGCCCCACGGGGCGACAGTGGGGACTCGCAGGGAGGATCTGTTTGCACAAAGCGCCCCCCCCCCCCCCCCCCGCCGGCCGGCCCCCCCCGCCCCGGCCCACTGCGCGGCCCCCCTAGGGCACGCAGCCCCCCCCCCAACTCCCCACTCCCCAGATGCTCACAGCCCCTCCCCCGCCTGGAGCCCCCCCAGACCCTGTCCCCGGAGCCTGCAGAACCGCCCCCCCCCCCCGCCACAGCCCGGCTCCCCGGGCCCGCGGCCCCTCACACTCACGCTGCGCCGCCGCCTCGGTGCAGAGCCCGCCGCGCGGCCCGTTGGAATACCGTCCGCAACCAATCAGCGCGCGGCTCCACCGGACCGCCCGCGCGAGGCACGCCGGGAGTTGTAGTCCCCACCCGGGGACCGCGCATGCGCACGGCGCCCCGGGGACCGCGCATGCGCACGGCGCCCCGGGGACCGCGCACGGCGCCCCGGGGACCGCGCATGCGCACGGCGCCCCGGGGACCGCGCACGGCGCCCCGGGGACCGCGCACGGCGCCCCGGGGACCGCGCACGCGCACGGCTCGCAGCCCCTCCCCAGCGTTTGCAAGCACTTCCCAGCCCCAGGACCCCCGGAGCTCACAGCACCCGACCACACCATTTTCCAGCCCCCTGGGAGCCCCACTCTCAAGTCCCGCCAGGACCCACAGCCCCACTCCCCAGCTCCTTGGGGGACCTTGATCTCGATGCTCCGGGAGTCCTCCAGGTGTACTCTCTGGTCTGGACGTCCGTCTCTATGATCCGGCGTTCCTCCAGGAGTACTCTCTAGGCCGGACTTTGCTCTCTATGGTCCGGCAGTCCTCCGGGGGTACTCTCTAGGCCGGACTTTGCTCTCTATGGTCCGGCAGTCCTCCGGGGGTACTCTCTAGGCCGGACTTTGCTCTCTATGGTCCGGCAGTCCTCCGGGCGTACTCTCTAGGCCGGACTTTGCTCTCTATGGTCCGGCAGTCCTCCGGGCGTACTCTCTAGGCCGGACTTTGCTCTCTATGGTCCGGCAGTCCTCCAGGGGGTACTATCTAGGCCGGACTCTGCTCTCTATGGTCCGGCAGTCCTCCAGGGGGTACTCTCTAGGCGGGACTTTGCTCTCTATGGTCCGGCAGTCCTCCGTGGGTACTCTCTAGGCCGGACTTTGCTCTCTATGGTCCGGCAGTCCTCCGCGGGTACTCTCTAGGCCGGACTTTGCTCTCTATGGTCCGGCAGTCCTCCAGGGGGTACTCTCTGGTCCAGCTCCCGTCTCTATGGTCCGGCAGTCCTCCAGGGGGTACTCTCTAGGCCGGACTTTGCTCTCTATGGTCCGGCAGTCCTCCAGGGGGTACTCTCTAGGCCGGACTCTGCTCTCTATGGTCCGGCAGTCCTCCAGGGGGTACTCTCTAGGCCGGACTCTGCTCTCTATGGTCCGGAAGTTCCCCACGTGCACTCTCCGGTCTGGACGACCGTCTCGATGGTCCGGCAGTCCTCCAGCTGTACTCTCTAGGCCGCACATTTTCCTCTATGGTGCGGAAGTCCCCCAGCTACATTCTATGCGTCTGGACCTCCGTCTCTATGGTCCCGAAGTCCTCCAGGTGTACTCTCTGGCCCGGCAGTCCGCCATCTCTATGGTCCGGGAGTCCTCCAGCTATACTCTCTGGTCTGGACTGGTCTGGGCTCTATGGTCCGGAAGTCCTCCAGCCCCTCTCCCCGACCCCCTAGGGCTCGCAGCCCCCCCCGGCCCCCCCGGGATGCACAGCCCCACTCCTCGGCCCCCTCGGGGGTCCGCAGCCCCCCCAGTCCCCCTCCCCAGATGCTCACAGGGGGAAAGGAACGGCTCGGCCTCAAGCTCTGCGGGCTGCCTGTGGCCCCTGCAGAGCCCACGATCCTCGGCAGCCCACACGCGGGGCGAAGCTCACAGCCCGAGAAGGAGTCACGGGGAGCCGCCGCTCCTGCCACAACCCTCCTTCCCAGCCTGCTGCTGGAGCACAAGGCACTTGAAAGCAGCAGGAAAGAACAAGGAGGGCCTCGCAAGATGGCAGGAATAACGCGGGCAGCCTAAAGCGTTTAGCCAGCAGGGCTTGCCACTCACCTTGTGCCGTGGTCGAATCCCAGCCCGCAACTCAGCACCACACAACCGCTCACTCGCTGCCCCCTCAGCGGGAGGGGGGAGAGAATTGGAAGGGCAAAAGTGAAAAAACTCCACTTGTAAGGGAAAGGGGGGGGGGGGAAAAACCCCAAACAACAGAGAGAAAAAACCCAGACAGACAAGCGGTACAAACGAAAACAAGGGCTCGCCGCCAACCGCCCGATGCCCAGCCAGCCGCAGCCCAGCAGCGGCCCCCCCGCCAACCGCCCCCCGAGTTTTATTTCCTGACGTCATAGTGTCTGGAACATCCCCTGGGTCCGCCGGGGTCAGCTCTCCCAGCGGTGCCCCCTCCCAGGCCCTCGCGCACCCCCAGCCCGCTCGCCGGCAGGGCGGGGCGAGGAGCAGCACAGCCCCCGGCGCCGTGCAAGCGCTGCGCAGCGGGAACTCGCGCAGCCCCGCGTCACCGACGCCGTTTGCAGCACAAACCCAAAACGCAGGAGGAGGGCGAGCGGGGTGGGAGCGGGGGGCGGGGGAGCGGGAGGGGGGTGCCAGAGTTTGGGCGGGGGGCAACGGGCAGGTTGGCGGGGCAGGCAGCACCCCAGGGGTCCGGGCCCCTCAAATGGCTGGTGTTTCACCCCAAAGCTTCCCCAAATCGGGGGGTTTTTTGCTTTTCTATAATATCAAAACTGGGGTTTTTTCCTTTTCCAAAATATTCCACTTGGAGGTTTTTCAACGCTTTTTCACAACAAAAATTGGCGATTTTTGCTTTTTCGTTTTGTGCATGAAAATGGGGGTTTTTTTGCTTTCCGGCTGCCCAAATCCTGGTGGATTTGGCTTTCCCGGGAGCTCCAAGTTGGGTATTTTTCCCCAAAAAATGCGGGTTTTCTTTTTCCCCACCCCTTGCAGGCCCCAAATTAGGGGTTTTGTGGTGTTTTTATGCCGTGGCAGCAGGTCCCGCTCTGTGTGCACGGCCCTGCAGGGGAAAGTCCCTGTTGGGGGAACTGGCCCCCAATCAGGATGGGAAAAGGTGGAAAAGGAGAACAGGGAAGAGGCAGCCTTTGAAAGCGCTTTTGTATCTTCAATAGAGAGGTGTTTCGGGGGGGGGGGGGGGGGTGTGAAGATTCTATAAACAGGGTTTCTTTGCATTTTAAAAACCTTATCTATCATAGACGTTTACGCTTAACGTATTTACACATACCTCTATATGTATATTTAGTGAATATATTTATGTTTCACTTATACCCCCCTATTTCCCACTCATTATATATAATACCCGCTCAGACTATATATCTGTCGACTTACATATTTTAACACTTAAATGTCTTTATAGACTTCTCTATTTAAACTTACATATATTTACACTTATCTCTTTATAGACTTAGATTTTAGACTTAGATACCTATTTACACTTATAGATCATCTCTTAGATTACATACAATGCCTATTTAGGCTCTCTACATAACACGTAGTGAGTGTAGACAGCGGTATCTATTCAGACTTTTTTCTATTTTCAATTCCTTCATACATAAAATATATCATCCCTTTTGCATTTGGAAGTGCTTTCTTTTTTAATTTATACAGACGTGAGTTCTTTTTGTATTTTAAAACCCTATATAACGTCTTCCGAATTTTTTTCTGCTCTAAAATCCTTTATATAATAGGGCAGGTATAGGTTCCTATTTTGAAATCCTTGTATACGTATAAAGGAATATTATTTTTCCATATATAGAACAAGGAGAGATTTTTCTCTATTTCGAGGCCTCACAGATAGATTTACAGTTTTTTAAAAATTTTTGAACCCCCCCAGGAATTATCAGGCATTTTTGGGCTGTGACCCCCTTTTTGGGGGGGGGGGGACGACCCCCCCTTCCCCACTCACCTGCTCCTCCACGGCATCATCAGCCCGCCGGTGATGTTGGGGTGCCCCAAATGACATCATCACCCCTCCAGGCCCCCAAACCCCCCTTTTTATTCAGCCCCCAAAAAGGCACAACAGGAGGGAAACGGCCCCAACCGGCGGCTCGTTACGTCAATAATGCCGTTGGCGTATGTACGCACGCACCCCCGCCAAAAAGGGGGGCTCCGCTAGAAAGATAAAGGAGGGGCAGCCCCCCCAAACGCTTGCAGCCCCCCCTTAGCCCCCGTCCCGCAGGCTGGCAGCCGGCCCCTTACCCTCAGCACGCCCAACGACCGGCAGGCAAACCCGGGCCGGGGGTCTCTCCTGAGCACCACGGGACGCTCACAGCGAGGCATCTGAAAAACAAAAATCCCAACGGATATTTCAGCACGTTAAAAAAACAGCACCGAAGGCACCAGCGGAATTCGGTCAGGACAAGGGAGAGGGCAGCAGTCGAGCTAAAGGAGGGTGCCAGGCAAACGGGTGTCCTGGTTTCGGCTGGGATAGGGTTAAATTTCTTCCTAGCGCTGTGTTTTGGATTTAGTAGGAGGAGAACGTTGATAACACCCTGATGTTTTCAGTTGTTGCTAAGTGCCCTCCTAGTCCAAGGACAGCTCCCGTGCCTACTGACTGAGCTAGGTACACAAGGTGGGAGGGAACACAGCCAGGACAGCCAGCCCAGCTGGCCAACGGGGTATTCCATACCATGTGACGTCATGCTCAGTATATGAAGGGTAGGCGTGATCCAGGAAGTACCGATCACTACTTGGTTATCGGTCAGCGCGGGTGGTGAGCAACTGCATTGTGCATCACTCATTTTGTATATTTTATCATTATCATCATTATTTTCCCTTTTTTTCCCTGTTCTATTAAACTGTCTTTACCTCAACCCACGAGTTTTTCCTCACTCTTACCCTTCCGATTCTCTCCCCGTCCCGCTGGGGGTGGGGGGGAGTGAGTGAGCGGCTGCGTGGTATTTGGCTGCCTGCCGGGTTAAACCACGACAACGGGTCAGCTCGAAATACAACGCGGCCTTTAAAAGCTCGAGCGATTCGAACGCTTAAAATCCGCGTGAGGACTAATTGACGCGATTCTGAACGCGTCCTTCGCAGAGAAGTAAACGCTCTCGCTGGTGTCGGAAAACGCCCCGTCCCTTCCTTACAGCACCGCTGCCGGGAGATAACCCCGTGAGGCTGCAGGACAAGGGCGCGCCGTAATCAGCATCTACGCTCACGGATCCGCCGCCACAGCTCCAGCCCTTGCGCTGCTGCTGCTGCTGCTGCGCATCTCGCTCGCTTGGCCGATAAAGCTGAAAGTGAAGCGTAAAACTTTGAAGAGTAAAATGAAAAAGAAAGAACAAATCTCAGCAATTCATTTTATGTAAACGGACGCGCACCTTTTTAGCATACGTACAATGAGAAGGCTTATACCGTAAAAGTATTTCATTTTCCTTTTGCGTTAATTGAAATTGCGTAGCTGTGAATTCATGCCGTTAAATTATCTACCTCCAAACTACACAGCTATCGTTTGACCAGGGGTTTTGCGTGCGTTACGTGACTAGGAGCGGCGCCGAGACCGATGCTACCGAACTGCCGGGGAAAGGCGCCGTCGAAAGCGAGACAGAAATAAAGGACTTCAGAGCGCTCTGCCAAAAGATCGGGAAAAAAGCCCGTAACGTTCAGTTGCCTCTCTTTTGAAACGTTTAGAGCAACTACCCAACTGCTTAAGCACACCTAATAAATTATACACTACAGCTATTTGGCAGTTGCAGTTTAAACAACGCAAGTCAGTTTGGAAGTTATACAATTTTAACTTTCTTTTTAAAATTTCATTTACGATAGAAAAATCAGTGAGATAAGAGATCTCCCGTATGGTTTTACTCTTTTTTTTGGGGGGGGGGAGGGGGGGGTGGGGGCAGGCCGTGGGGAATATCAAATCCCCAGTGCTGCAATACAGCAGGCTACCAAAAAGGACTGGCAGGTTTGCTAACGCTGTTGGCCGTAGCCGAGCGTGCGGAGGAACGCGTCTTTACGATCTCTCGACCGTTACACCCGAGAACCAAAGATCAGCCGTACGTCGACTATCGGAAGACATGCTGCGCTTGGGTCTGTGCAAGGAAATCGGCTTACCCCCCTTTTTTTTTTTCCCAGAGAGAGAGAGAGAGAAAAGTCTCCTTGCGGATGACTTCTACTGCCGAGCACGTCATCTCTGAAGATCCATTCTGATGGGAAGTTCGTAAAAGGCAACTCCTTTGAACGAGAAAGATTTCCATTCTGGAAAATCTCTTTCCAACCAAAGTCAAAATTACGCGCTGCAGGTTAAGGAAAAAGGACGCGATAGAAGCAGTAACTCACCAAAACCACATCAGGACTCTCTGTCGCTAGTTACGAGGCTGCTACCGCTTCTCGGGAAAGCCTGGAAAACGCACCGAAGCGACACCGATTTGTCCCGTGTTGTCCGCGCCTCTTCTTTGACCTTGATTGCTTTTAGCACAGATGCTAGCATCTCAGTAAGGTGTTCGAGTGCTCCTGTAAGGCATTTTAAACACTGACTGACTGAAAAAGCCTAAAGCTTTTATCGTGAAAACAAAGCCTGTTTCTCCCGAACATCCCAACTCTTACAAACGGTTCCTTTCCTCTTCTAGTCCAACGTTATTTTCACAGCACCCTTTCATAGCAAGCGCACAGAAACAGAAGACCGTGCTTGCAGGAAGAGAAAACAGACGGAGGGCAGCAAGCTTTGCATAGGCGTACCACGCTCCAGAACAGACCTCCTTTATTTTTAGTATTTGCGTTAAAATATTTCACATTAAAAAATCACATAGAAGGAGAGCTGCCACGTTCCTCGTGTTAACTGTAAAGTCCGTGCTACAAGCACCTTAGGAAAAATGCAGACACGTATCACAGGCCTACTTTGTACTTGCAGACCACTACGGACCCTTTCCATCTGTCTCGTACTTTCACGGCAGTTGACGTTCTGCTGAGAGGAAAGGAAAAAAAAAACAAACAACGTTTAGCACAAAGCTTCCTTTGCCGTGAAGAGAACAACTGAGTGGAGGAGAAAGTATTTGGCATCGTCTTTGGTGCAGCTGTTGAGACAGGCCACTAGAACTTCTGCACGTTTTAGACAACCGTGCCTTTTTTTTGGCTCATCGGCAGCTTTAGTTTCGCTAGAACTCACTTTCCTAGAGACGCGCAGGTGACGGGCACAGGTACCTACGTACGTTTTCTCAAGCCTAAGTAGAGCCGCGATTTCCTCACCCGATACGTCCCAAGTGGAGTATTTTTGTTAAAGAGTACGGCAACCCGTCCGTCCTCGCAAACTCGCTGCGGAAGAGGAATCCTTTTTTCCAGGCCGTTTCTCCAAACAGTCCAGATCTTTGAAAACCGCAGTTGTTTTAAAACATTTGGAGCACGTTGCCAAACAACGCTTGGCAGTAAGACTTTGACGTGTTTGACGCACGCAAATCTGGGGTAACTCGCTATTTGCTTCCTGTTGTCGTTGTTCTTCCTTCAGAAATTCTACTTGTAGCCAAGTTATTCGCTACTGGTTCAAGCATTTACCTTCCAGCTATTACCAGCGCGTTTACACAGGCGAGGAACTAAATCGCTCTTCTAAAACTACCCGAGTGAAAATGACAGCCACGAAAGAGGAGCGACAGAGAAGGAAAGGAGAGGTCAGGCAGCAAGAGAGCTCTGCAGGCTGCCACCAGTCAACGTCGCACTCTTAAGGAAAAACAAACAAACAAACAAACAAACAAACAAAAAACCAAACAAAAAAAAACCCAAAACACACAAACACAAAAACCAACAACAAAACAGAACCTTGACGTTGTACCTTTCTTTTCTTTTGGAGCTCGTCCCTGTCTCAGCTGATCGTCTCGACAGAGCACAAAGTGCAGATGATCCGTATCCCGATGACATCTGCACGCGATGAACACGTGTTCAGAAATAGTCCAGATCTGTAAGACTGGTGTCATTTGTGTGGTTCCAAGCATCACAACTCCGTTTTACTGACCAATGCATTTGTGAGGAAACTAAGTAGCTTTTAAACGTAGCCTCTCCTTGGGGAGAAAAATGCGTTAGGGAGTGAAAAAAAGGATGATTCAGAGCTCCCAACCATGACGGAGCAGCGGGAAAACTAATGAAAGTGAAGACCAACAGCAGCAACGTGAAGCGGCATTTGGCTTTAATTCTGATCACGTACTTAAGCGGCTCTCCAAGTCTATACCTCCGTCCTATGAACGACTAGCCCTTTTTTGGAAGGACCAACTTTTGTCCTTCAAAGTGCTAGATTGAAGACTCCACTGAACAGAACGTGGATTGAGCCACAGGACAACGTGCCATCGACGCTCTAATGAAAAAAAAATCACGTAAAAATCAAGTTGAAATATCAGCTTCCATCGTGTCTCATTCATTACGTTTCTAGTAGTACCCGGGTGCTCCAAAATTCACTCTCCTGACACCACGTAGTACTACAAATTGAGTTACGCAGGTAAAAATAAAAGGCTCTTTCCAACCTGCCCGTAAAATCAGTACGAACAAACAGAAGAGAAACACTTGACCCTAAAGAAGGTCACAGGCAGCTCTTAATTTATCGTAGGCGAAAGCTCATTCTTTTCCCTGAAAGGAAAACGCTCGTAACTACCCAGGGACCGATGCGGGAACGAGGCACGCGCGCTCTGTTAACGGCAACTGTTCATCAGCTTTTCTGCACCGGCACAAATTTGCCTTTTCCCTGGGTTTGACGTGGAGCACCTGCAGCGTCCTTGAACGCGCCAATGTTTCTCCCCGCTCCCCCGGCCCCCCACGTGCCATTACCTGAGCAGCAAGCGGCATCAGCCACGCAGGATTTTCTTCACGTGACGCAGAAGGTGACGCTGGGGAAAGAGGAGGCACAAAATGAACCTGTTTGTCACACCCAGCCAACGGTGAAAACCCAGGGAAGGATTCTGCCGTGCGGGGCCGGGCTGTGCACCCCCGGAGCTCCAGCCGGCCGGTTTCGCTCCCCTTTGCCGGGTACCGGGGAGACACCGCCGCCTCGTGCTGCCGCCTGCCCCCCGGGGAGAGCCGGGGGACCCCCACCTCACTTCAGCCCTCGGGAACGGGTCCGGGAGAGACCTTCCACGCAAAGAGAGCGGATCCACGCGTGGCGTGGATTTAATCCCCGAGGGAAGAGGCCGGGCTCCCCGCTGGCAGAAGGACAACTCGCCTCCCTGCCGCTCGGAGCGCCTTGCCGGGGACAGCCCTGCCTGCGCCTGGCTGCTCTTCAGCCGTGCTGGGAGTGCAGTCTGGCCGACGGATGCTCCGGCAAACAGACACTGCAGCGAATCGCAGCTCCCGCTCGTTACAGCTGCTGGTAATTTTGCCTCTGGCTAAGGCATGCCCCAGACAGCGGACACCTCGTCTCGTTCCAGCTCCTGCTTGCTACGGTTCTGGCTAATCGAAGCTCCAGCTCTGCACCGTTGATTTCAGCTCCTTCTCCTTACAAGCTCCAGCTATTTGCAACAGCCTGGGCTTTTGACAAGGTCGTAAACCAACCGCCGTCAAAACTCGACTATTAGGATTAAATATCATAGTTGGACATTGTATAAGCATTAATGAGTTTGTACGACTAATTAGTTAATAACTATTCTAAGCAGTCGACAAGCAAGAGCTGGACTCGAAGAGGGCGTGCGGGGTCTGAAAAGCAGAGACCGCCTCTTCCCCCCAGAGACCACCGCAGACGTTGAGTTGGGCCTGGTGCATGCCGGCCTCCCGCACTTCGGGGTGCAGCAGGACCAGACCCGCCCCCCCCCCCCCCCCCCGAGAGGGTCCACGCACCCTGCCCACCCCCTGCTTTCCCCTGCAGCCCCCAATGCCCTCCCACCCCCCCGCACAAACGGCCAAACCGGCTTCTGCTTTAGGCCCCCAAACCAGCTCACTTAGCGCCCATTTCTGAGCCCAAAAACCCAGCTGCTGCGCCTCTTCTCAAGTCCCAAAGGTGCCCCCGGGGAGGGCAAGCGCTTGCGTGATGCTTCGGGCAGAAACGGGGCTGAAAGGTCCGATCCCGGTGCCGGGGGAGCAGAGGCGAGCTGGCTGGGACCAGCTTTTGCTCCTGGAACAACCCCAGGTCCCTGCTCCGAGGTCCTCCCCTTGGGGCCCTGGGGTGGACCTGTCCCTCCCCTTCAAATGCTGCAGGAGTTTCGGGGGCAGAAGGCCGTTTCTAAGCCCTCTCTCCAGCAGCTCCTCCCTCGACTCGGCCCGCGAAGCCCCCAGTCTGCCTGCAGGGAGGGCTGGGGGGTCCCCGGCCCCACGGGGCGACAGTGGGGACTCGCAGGGAGGATCTGTTTGCACAAAGCGCCCCCCTCCCCCCCCCGCCGGCCGGCCCCCCCCGCCCCGGCCCACTGCGCGGCCCCCCTAGGGCACGCAGCCCCCCCCCCAACTCCCCACTCCCCAGATGCTCACAGCCCCTCCCCCGCCTGGAGCCCCCCCAGACCCTGTCCCCGGAGCCTGCAGAACCGCCCCCCCCCCCCCGCCACAGCCCGGCTCCCCGGGCCCGCGGCCCCTCACACTCACGCTGCGCCGCCGCCTCGGTGCAGAGCCCGCCGCGCGGCCCGTTGGAATACCGTCCGCAACCAATCAGCGCGCGGCTCCACCGGACCGCCCGCGCGAGGCACGCCGGGAGTTGTAGTCCCCACCCGGGGACCGCGCATGCGCACGGCGCCCCGGGGACCGCGCATGCGCACGGCGCCCCGGGGACCGCGCACGGCGCCCCGGGGACCGCGCACGCGCACGGCGCCCCGGGGACCGCGCATGCGCACGGCGCCCCGGGGACCGCGCACGGCGCCCCGGGGACCGCGCACGCGCACGGCTCGCAGCCCCTCCCCAGCGTTTGCAAGCACTTCCCAGCCCCAGGACCCCCGGAGCTCACAGCACCCGACCACACCATTTTCCAGCCCCCTGGGAGCCCCACTCTCAAGTCCCGCCAGGACCCACAGCCCCACTCCCCAGCTCCTTGGGGGACCTTGATCTCGATGCTCCGGGAGTCCTCCAGGTGTACTCTCTGGTCTGGACGTCCGTCTCTATGATCCGGCGTTCCTCCAGGAGTACTCTCTAGGCCGGACTTTGCTCTCTATGGTCCGGCAGTCCTCCGGGGGTACTCTCTAGGCCGGACTTTGCTCTCTATGGTCCGGCAGTCCTCCGGGGGTACTCTCTAGGCCGGACTTTGCTCTCTATGGTCCGGCAGTCCTCCGGGCGTACTCTCTAGGCCGGACTTTGCTCTCTATGGTCCGGCAGTCCTCCGGGGGTACTCTCTAGGCCGGACTTTGCTCTCTATGGTCCGGCAGTCCTCCAGGGGGTACTCTCTAGGCCGGACTCTGCTCTCTATGGTCCGGCAGTCCTCCAGGGGGTACTCTCTAGGCGGGACTTTGCTCTCTATGGTCCGGCAGTCCTCCGCGGGTACTCTCTAGGCCGGACTTTGCTCTCTATGGTCCGGCAGTCCTCCGCGGGTACTCTCTAGGCCGGACTTTGCTCTCTATGGTCCGGCAGTCCTCCAGGGGGTACTCTCTGGTCCAGCTCCCGTCTCTATGGTCCGGCAGTCCTCCAGGGGGTACTCTCTAGGCCGGACTCTGCTCTCTATGGTCCGGCAGTCCTCCAGGGGGTACTCTCTAGGCCGGACTCTGCTCTCTATGGTCCGGCAGTCCTCCAGGGGGTACTCTCTAGGCCGGACTCTGCTCTCTATGGTCCGGAAGTTCCCCACGTGCACTCTCCGGTCTGGACGACCGTCTCGATGGTCCGGCAGTCCTCCAGCTGTACTCTCTAGGCCGCACATTTTCCTCTATGGTGCGGAAGTCCCCCAGCTACATTCTATGCGTCTGGACCTCCGTCTCTATGGTCCCGAAGTCCTCCAGGTGTACTCTCTGGCCCGGCAGTCCGCCATCTCTATGGTCCGGGAGTCCTCCAGCTATACTCTCTGGTCTGGACTGGTCTGGGCTCTATGGTCCGGAAGTCCTCCAGCCCCTCTCCCCGACCCCCTAGGGCTCGCAGCCCCCCCCGGCCCCCCCGGGATGCACAGCCCCACTCCTCGGCCCCCTCGGGGGTCCGCAGCCCCCCCAGTCCCCCTCCCCAGATGCTCACAGGGGGAAAGGAACGGCTCGGCCTCAAGCTCTGCGGGCTGCCTGTGGCCCCTGCAGAGCCCACGATCCTCGGCAGCCCACACGCGGGGCGAAGCTCACAGCCCGAGAAGGAGTCACGGGGGGCCGCCGCTCCTGCCACAACCCTCCTTCCCAGCCTGCTGCTGGAGCACAAGGCACTTGAAAGCAGCAGGAAAGAACAAGGAGGGCCTCGCAAGATGGCAGGAATAACGCGGGCAGCCTAAAGCGTTTAGCCAGCAGGGCTTGCCACTCACCTTGTGCCGTGGTCGAATCCCAGCCCGCAACTCAGCACCACACAACCGCTCACTCGCTGCCCCCTCAGCGGGAGGGGGGAGAGAATTGGAAGGGCAAAAGTGAAAAAACTCCACTTGTAAGGGAAAGGGGGGGGGGGGAAAAACCCCAAACAACAGAGAGAAAAACCCCAGACAGACAAGCGGTACAAACGAAAACAAGGGCTCGCCGCCAACCGCCCGATGCCCAGCCAGCCGCAGCCCAGCAGCGGCCCCCCCGCCAACCGCCCCCCGAGTTTTATTTCCTGACGTCATAGTGTCTGGAACATCCCCTGGGTCCGCCGGGGTCAGCTCTCCCAGCGGTGCCCCCTCCCAGGCCCTCGCGCACCCCCAGCCCGCTCGCCGGCAGGGCGGGGCGAGGAGCAGCACAGCCCCCGGCGCCGTGCAAGCGCTGCGCAGCGGGAACTCGCGCAGCCCCGCGTCACCCACGCCGTTTTCAGCACAAACCCAAAACGCAGGAGGAGGGAGAGCGGGGTGGGAGTGGGGGGCGGGGGAGCGGCAGGGGGGTGCCAGAGTTTGGGCGGGGGGCAACGGGCAGGTTGGCGGGGCAGGCAGCACCCCAGGGGTCCGGGCCCCTCAAATGGCTGGTGTTTCACCCCAAAGCTTCCCCAAATCGGGGGGTTTTTTGCTTTTCTATAATATCAAAACTGGGGTTTTTTCCTTTTCCAAAATATTCCACTTGGAGGTTTTTCAACGCTTTTTCACAACAAAAATTGGCGATTTTTGCTTTTTCGTTTTGTGCATGAAAATGGGGGTTTTTTTGCTTTCCGGCTGCCCAAATCCTGGTGGATTTGGCTTTCCCGGGAGCTCCAAGTTGGGTATTTTTCCCCAAAAAATGCGGGTTTTCTTTTTCCCCACCCCTTGCAGGCCCCAAATTAGGGGTTTTGTGGTGTTTTTATGCCGTGGCAGCAGGTCCCGCTCTGTGTGCACGGCCCTGCAGGGGAAAGTCCCTGTTGGGGGAACTGGCCCCCAATCAGGATGGGAAAAGGTGGAAAAGGAGAACAGGGAAGAGGCAGCCTTTGAAAGCGCTTTTGTATCTTCAATAGAGAGGTGTTTCGGGGGGGGGGGGGGGGTGTGAAGATTCTATAAACAGGGTTTCTTTGCATTTTAAAAACCTTATCTATCATAGACGTTTACGCTTAACGTATTTACACATACCTCTATATGTATATTTAGTGAATATATTTATGTTTCACTTATACCCCCCTATTTCCCACTCATTATATATAATACCCGCTCAGACTATATATCTGTCGACTTACATATTTTAACACTTAAATGTCTTTATAGACTTCTCTATTTAAACTTACATATATTTACACTTATCTCTTTATAGACTTAGATTTTAGACTTAGATACCTATTTACACTTATAGATCATCTCTTAGATTACATACAATGCCTATTTAGGCTCTCTACATAACACGTAGTGAGTGTAGACAGCGGTATCTATTCAGACTTTTTTCTATTTTCAATTCCTTCATACATAAAATATATCATCCCTTTTGCATTTGGAAGTGCTTTCTTTTTTAATTTATACAGACGTGAGTTCTTTTTGTATTTTAAAACCCTATATAACGTCTTCCGAATTTTTTTCTGCTCTAAAATCCTTTATATAATAGGGCAGGTATAGGTTCCTATTTTGAAATCCTTGTATACGTATAAAGGAATATTATTTTTCCATATATAGAACAAGGAGAGATTTTTCTCTATTTCGAGGCCTCACAGATAGATTTACAGTTTTTTAAAAATTTTTGAACCCCCCCAGGAATTATCAGGCATTTTTGGGCTGTGACCCCCTTTTTGGGGGGGGGGGGGACGACCCCCCCTTCCCCACTCACCTGCTCCTCCACGGCATCATCAGCCCGCCGGTGATGTTGGGGTGCCCCAAATGACATCATCACCCCTCCAGGCCCCCAAACCCCCCTTTTTATTCAGCCCCCAAAAAGGCACAACAGGAGGGAAACGGCCCCAACCGGCGGCTCGTTACGTCAATAATGCCGTTGGCGTATGTACGCACGCACCCCCGCCAAAAAGGGGGGCTCCGCTAGAAAGATAAAGGAGGGGCAGCCCCCCCAAACGCTTGCAGCCCCCCCTTAGCCCCCGTCCCGCAGGCTGGCAGCCGGCCCCTTACCCTCAGCACGCCCAACGACCGGCAGGCAAACCCGGGCCGGGGGTCTCTCCTGAGCACCACGGGACGCTTACAGCGAGGCATCTGAAAAACAAAAATCCCAACGGATATTTCAGCACGTTAAAAAAACAGCACCGAAGGCACCAGCGGAATTCGGTCAGGACAAGGGAGAGGGCAGCAGTCGAGCTAAAGGAGGGTGCCAGGCAAACGGGTGTCCTGGTTTCGGCTGGGATAGGGTTAAATTTCTTCCTAGCGCTGTGTTTTGGATTTAGTAGGAGGAGAACGTTGATAACACCCTGATGTTTTCAGTTGTTGCTAAGTGCCCTCCTAGTCCAAGGACAGCTCCCGTGCCTACTGACTGAGCTAGGTACACAAGGTGGGAGGGAACACAGCCAGGACAGCCAGCCCAGCTGGCCAACGGGGTATTCCATACCATGTGACGTCATGCTCAGTATATGAAGGGTAGGCGTGATCCAGGAAGTACCGATCACTACTTGGTTATCGGTCAGCGCGGGTGGTGAGCAACTGCATTGTGCATCACTCATTTTGTATATTTTATCATTATCATCATTATTTTCCCTTTTTTTCCCTGTTCTATTAAACTGTCTTTACCTCAACCCACGAGTTTTTCCTCACTCTTACCCTTCCGATTCTCTCCCCGTCCCGCTGGGGGTGGGGGGGAGTGAGTGAGCGGCTGCGTGGTATTTGGCTGCCTGCCGGGTTAAACCGCGACAACGGGTCAGCTCGAAATACAACGCGGCCTTTAAAAGCTCGAGCGATTCGAACGCTTAAAATCCGCGTGAGGACTAATTGACGCGATTCTGAACGCGTCCTTCGCAGAGAAGTAAACGCTCTCGCTGGTGTCGGAAAACGCCCCGTCCCTTCCTTACAGCACCGCTGCCGGGAGATAACCCCGTGAGGCTGCAGGACAAGGGCGCGCCGTAATCAGCATCTACGCTCACGGATCCGCCGCCACAGCTCCAGCCCTTGCGCTGCTGCTGCTGCTGCTGCGCATCTCGCTCGCTTGGCCGATAAAGCTGAAAGTGAAGCGTAAAACTTTGAAGAGTAAAATGAAAAAGAAAGAACAAATCTCAGCAATTCATTTTATGTAAACGGACGCGCACCTTTTTAGCATACGTACAATGAGAAGGCTTATACCGTAAAAGTATTTCATTTTCCTTTTGCGTTAATTGAAATTGCGTAGCTGTGAATTCATGCCGTTAAATTATCTACCTCCAAACTACACAGCTATCGTTTGACCAGGGGTTTTGCGTGCGTTACGTGACTAGGAGCGGCGCCGAGACCGATGCTACCGAACTGCCGGGGAAAGGCGCCGTCGAAAGCGAGACAGAAATAAAGGACTTCAGAGCGCTCTGCCAAAAGATCGGGAAAAAAGCCCGTAACGTTCAGTTGCCTCTCTTTTGAAACGTTTAGAGCAACTACCCAACTGCTTAAGCACACCTAATAAATTATACGCTACGGCTATTTGGCAGTTGCAGTTTAAACAACGCAAGTCAGTTTGGAAGTTATACAATTTTAACTTTCTTTTTAAAATTTCATTTACGATAGAAAAATCAGTGAGATAAGAGATCTCCCGTATGGTTTTACTCTTTTTTTGGGGGGGGGGGAGGGGGGGGTGGGGGCAGGCCGTGGGGAATATCAAATCCCCAGTGCTGCAATACAGCAGGCTACCAAAAAGGACTGGCAGGTTTGCTAACGCTGTTGGCCGTAGCCGAGCGTGCGGAGGAACGCGTCTTTACGATCTCTCGACCGTTACACCCGAGAACCAAAGATCAGCCGTACGTCGACTATCGGAAGACATGCTGCGCTTGGGTCTGTGCAAGGAAATCGGCTTACCCCCCTTTTTTTTTTTCCCAGAGAGAGAGAGAGAGAAAAGTCTCCTTGCGGATGACTTCTACTGCCGAGCACGTCATCTCTGAAGATCCATTCTGATGGGAAGTTCGTAAAAGGCAACTCCTTTGAACGAGAAAGATTTCCATTCTGGAAAATCTCTTTCCAACCAAAGTCAAAATTACGCGCTGCAGGTTAAGGAAAAAGGACGCGATAGAAGCAGTAACTCACCAAAACCACATCAGGACTCTCTGTCGCTAGTTACGAGGCTGCTACCGCTTCTCGGGAAAGCCTGGAAAACGCACCGAAGCGACACCGATTTGTCCCGTGTTGTCCGCGCCTCTTCTTTGACCTTGATTGCTTTTAGCACAGATGCTAGCATCTCAGTAAGGTGTTCGAGTGCTCCTGTAAGGCATTTTAAACACTGACTGACTGAAAAAGCCTAAAGCTTTTATCGTGAAAACAAAGCCTGTTTCTCCCGAACATCCCAACTCTTACAAACGGTTCCTTTCCTCTTCTAGTCCAACGTTATTTTCACAGCACCCTTTCATAGCAAGCGCACAGAAACAGAAGACCGTGCTTGCAGGAAGAGAAAACAGACGGAGGGCAGCAAGCTTTGCATAGGCGTACCACGCTCCAGAACAGACCTCCTTTATTTTTAGTATTTGCGTTAAAATATTTCACATTAAAAAATCACATAGAAGGAGAGCTGCCACGTTCCTCGTGTTAACTGTAAAGTCCGTGCTACAAGCACCTTAGGAAAAATGCAGACACGTATCACAGGCCTACTTTGTACTTGCAGACCACTACGGACCCTTTCCATCTGTCTCGTACTTTCACGGCAGTTGACGTTCTGCTGAGAGGAAAGGAAAAAAAAAACAAACAACGTTTAGCACAAAGCTTCCTTTGCCGTGAAGAGAACAACTGAGTGGAGGAGAAAGTATTTGGCATCGTCTTTGGTGCAGCTGTTGAGACAGGCCACTAGAACTTCTGCACGTTTTAGACAACCGTGCCTTTTTTTTGGCTCATCGGCAGCTTTAGTTTCGCTAGAACTCACTTTCCTAGAGACGCGCAGGTGACGGGCACAGGTACCTACGTACGTTTTCTCAAGCCTAAGTAGAGCCGCGATTTCCTCACCCGATACGTCCCAAGTGGAGTATTTTTGTTAAAGAGTACGGCAACCCGTCCGTCCTCGCAAACTCGCTGCGGAAGAGGAATCCTTTTTTCCAGGCCGTTTCTCCAAACAGTCCAGATCTTTGAAAACCGCAGTTGTTTTAAAACATTTGGAGCACGTTGCCAAACAACGCTTGGCAGTAAGACTTTGACGTGTTTGACGCACGCAAATCTGGGGTAACTCGCTATTTGCTTCCTGTTGTCGTTGTTCTTCCTTCAGAAATTCTACTTGTAGCCAAGTTATTCGCTACTGGTTCAAGCATTTACCTTCCAGCTATTACCAGCGCGTTTACACAGGCGAGGAACTAAATCGCTCTTCTAAAACTACCCGAGTGAAAATGACAGCCACGAAAGAGGAGCGACAGAGAAGGAAAGGAGAGGTCAGGCAGCAAGAGAGCTCTGCAGGCTGCCACCAGTCAACGTCGCACTCTTAAGGAAAAACAAACAAACAAACAAACAAACAAACAAAAAACCAAACAAAAAAAAACCCAAAACACACAAACACAAAAACCAACAACAAAACAGAACCTTGACGTTGTACCTTTCTTTTCTTTTGGAGCTCGTCCCTGTCTCAGCTGATCGTCTCGACAGAGCACAAAGTGCAGATGATCCGTATCCCGATGACATCTGCACGCGATGAACACGTGTTCAGAAATAGTCCAGATCTGTAAGACTGGTGTCATTTGTGTGGTTCCAAGCATCACAACTCCGTTTTACTGACCAATGCATTTGTGAGGAAACTAAGTAGCTTTTAAACGTAGCCTCTCCTTGGGGAGAAAAATGCGTTAGGGAGTGAAAAAAAGGATGATTCAGAGCTCCCAACCATGACGGAGCAGCGGGAAAACTAATGAAAGTGAAGACCAACAGCAGCAACGTGAAGCGGCATTTGGCTTCAATTCTGATCACGTACTTAAGCGGCTCTCCAAGTCTATACCTCCGTCCTATGAACGACTAGCCCTTTTTTGGAAGGACCAACTTTTGTCCTTCAAAGTGCTAGATTGAAGACTCCACTGAACAGAACGTGGATTGAGCCACAGGACAACGTGCCATCGACGCTCTAATGAAAAAAAAATCACGTAAAAATCAAGTTGAAATATCAGCTTCCATCGTGTCTCATTCATTACGTTTCTAGTAGTACCCGGGTGCTCCAAAATTCACTCTCCTGACACCACGTAGTACTACAAATTGAGTTACGCAGGTAAAAATAAAAGGCTCTTTCCAACCTGCCCGTAAAATCAGTACGAACAAACAGAAGAGAAACACTTGACCCTAAAGAAGGTCACAGGCAGCTCTTAATTTATCGTAGGCGAAAGCTCATTCTTTTCCCTGAAAGGAAAACGCTCGTAACTACCCAGGGACCGATGCGGGAACGAGGCACGCGCGCTCTGTTAACGGCAACTGTTCATCAGCTTTTCTGCACCGGCACAAATTTGCCTTTTCCCTGGGTTTGACGTGGAGCACCTGCAGCGTCCTTGAACGCGCCAATGTTTCTCCCCGCTCCCCCGGCCCCCCACGTGCCATTACCTGAGCAGCAAGCGGCATCAGCCACGCAGGATTTTCTTCACGTGACGCAGAAGGTGACGCTGGGGAAAGAGGAGGCACAAAATGAACCTGTTTGTCACACCCAGCCAACGGTGAAAACCCAGGGAAGGATTCTGCCGTGCGGGGCCGGGCTGTGCACCCCCGGAGCTCCAGCCGGCCGGTTTCGCTCCCCTTTGCCGGGTACCGGGGAGACACCGCCGCCTCGTGCTGCCGCCTGCCCCCCGGGGAGAGCCGGGGGACCCCCACCTCACTTCAGCCCTCGGGAACGGGACCGGGAGAGACCCTCCACGCAAAGAGAGCGGATCCACGCGTGGCGTGGATTTAATCCCCGAGGGAAGAGGCCGGGCTCCCCGCTGGCAGAAGGACAACTCGCCTCCCTGCCGCTCGGAGCGCCTTGCCGGGGACAGCCCTGCCTGCGCCTGGCTGCTCTTCAGCCGTGCTGGGAGTGCAGTCTGGCCGACGGATGCTCCGGCAAACAGACACTGCAGCGAATCGCAGCTCCCGCTCGTTACAGCTGCTGGTAATTTTGCCTCTGGCTAAGGCATGCCCCAGACAGCGGACACCTCGTCTCGTTCCAGCTCCTGCTTGCTACGGTTCTGGCTAATCGAAGCTCCAGCTCTGCACCGTTGATTTCAGCTCCTTCTCCTTACAAGCTCCAGCTATTTGCAACAGCCTGGGCTTTTGACAAGGTCGTAAACCAACCGCCGTCAAAACTCGACTATTAGGATTAAATATCATAGTTGGACATTGTATAAGCATTAATGAGTTTGTACGACTAATTAGTTAATAACTATTCTAAGCAGTCGACAAGCAAGAGCTGGACTCGAAGAGGGCGTGCGGGGTCTGAAAAGCAGAGACCGCCTCTTCCCCCCAGAGACCACCGCAGACGTTGAGTTGGGCCTGGTGCATGCCGGCCTCCCGCACTTCGGGGTGCAGCAGGACCAGACCCGCCCCCCCCCCCCCCCCCGAGAGGGTCCACGCACCCTGCCCACCCCCTGCTTTCCCCTGCAGCCCCCAATGCCCTCCCACCCCCCCGCACAAACGGCCAAACCGGCTTCTGCTTTAGGCCCCCAAACCAGCTCACTTAGCGCCCATTTCTGAGCCCAAAAACCCAGCTGCTGCGCCTCTTCTCAAGTCCCAAAGGTGCCCCCGGGGAGGGCAAGCGCTTGCGTGATGCTTCGGGCAGAAACGGGGCTGAAAGGTCCGATCCCGGTGCCGGGGGAGCAGAGGCGAGCTGGCTGGGACCAGCTTTTGCTCCTGGAACAACCCCAGGTCCCTGCTCCGAGGTCCTCCCCTTGGGGCCCTGGGGTGGACCTGTCCCTCCCCTTCAAATGCTGCAGGAGTTTCGGGGGCAGAAGGCCGTTTCTAAGCCCTCTCTCCAGCAGCTCCTCCCTCGACTCGGCCCGCGAAGCCCCCAGTCTGCCTGCAGGGAGGGCTGGGGGGTCCCCGGCCCCACGGGGCGACAGTGGGGACTCGCAGGGAGGATCTGTTTGCACAAAGCGCCCCCCTCCCCCCCCCGCCGGCCGGCCCCCCCCGCCCCGGCCCACTGCGCGGCCCCCCTAGGGCACGCAGCCCCCCCCCCAACTCCCCACTCCCCAGATGCTCACAGCCCCTCCCCCGCCTGGAGCCCCCCCAGACCCTGTCCCCGGAGCCTGCAGAACCGCCCCCCCCCCCCCGCCACAGCCCGGCTCCCCGGGCCCGCGGCCCCTCACACTCACGCTGCGCCGCCGCCTCGGTGCAGAGCCCGCCGCGCGGCCCGTTGGAATACCGTCCGCAACCAATCAGCGCGCGGCTCCACCGGACCGCCCGCGCGAGGCACGCCGGGAGTTGTAGTCCCCACCCGGGGACCGCGCATGCGCACGGCGCCCCGGGGACCGCGCATGCGCACGGCGCCCCGGGGACCGCGCACGGCGCCCCGGGGACCGCGCACGCGCACGGCGCCCCGGGGACCGCGCACGCGCACGGCGCCCCGGGGACCGCGCACGGCGCCCCGGGGACCGCGCACGCGCACGGCTCGCAGCCCCTCCCCAGCGTTTGCAAGCACTTCCCAGCCCCAGGACCCCCGGAGCTCACAGCACCCGACCACACCATTTTCCAGCCCCCTGGGAGCCCCACTCTCAAGTCCCGCCAGGACCCACAGCCCCACTCCCCAGCTCCTTGGGGGACCTTGATCTCGATGCTCCGGGAGTCCTCCAGGTGTACTCTCTGGTCTGGACGTCCGTCTCTATGATCCGGCGTTCCTCCAGGAGTACTCTCTAGGCCGGACTTTGCTCTCTATGGTCCGGCAGTCCTCCGGGGGTACTCTCTAGGCCGGACTTTGCTCTCTATGGTCCGGCAGTCCTCCGGGGGTACTCTCTAGGCCGGACTTTGCTCTCTATGGTCCGGCAGTCCTCCGGGCGTACTCTCTAGGCCGGACTTTGCTCTCTATGGTCCGGCAGTCCTCCGGGGGTACTCTCTAGGCCGGACTTTGCTCTCTATGGTCCGGCAGTCCTCCAGGGGGTACTCTCTAGGCCGGACTCTGCTCTCTATGGTCCGGCAGTCCTCCAGGGGGTACTCTCTAGGCGGGACTTTGCTCTCTATGGTCCGGCAGTCCTCCGCGGGTACTCTCTAGGCCGGACTTTGCTCTCTATGGTCCGGCAGTCCTCCGCGGGTACTCTCTAGGCCGGACTTTGCTCTCTATGGTCCGGCAGTCCTCCAGGGGGTACTCTCTGGTCCAGCTCCCGTCTCTATGGTCCGGCAGTCCTCCAGGGGGTACTCTCTAGGCCGGACTCTGCTCTCTATGGTCCGGCAGTCCTCCAGGGGGTACTCTCTAGGCCGGACTCTGCTCTCTATGGTCCGGCAGTCCTCCAGGGGGTACTCTCTAGGCCGGACTCTGCTCTCTATGGTCCGGAAGTTCCCCACGTGCACTCTCCGGTCTGGACGACCGTCTCGATGGTCCGGCAGTCCTCCAGCTGTACTCTCTAGGCCGCACATTTTCCTCTATGGTGCGGAAGTCCCCCAGCTACATTCTATGCGTCTGGACCTCCGTCTCTATGGTCCCGAAGTCCTCCAGGTGTACTCTCTGGCCCGGCAGTCCGCCATCTCTATGGTCCGGGAGTCCTCCAGCTATACTCTCTGGTCTGGACTGGTCTGGGCTCTATGGTCCGGAAGTCCTCCAGCCCCTCTCCCCGACCCCCTAGGGCTCGCAGCCCCCCCCGGCCCCCCCGGGATGCACAGCCCCACTCCTCGGCCCCCTCGGGGGTCCGCAGCCCCCCCAGTCCCCCTCCCCAGATGCTCACAGGGGGAAAGGAACGGCTCGGCCTCAAGCTCTGCGGGCTGCCTGTGGCCCCTGCAGAGCCCACGATCCTCGGCAGCCCACACGCGGGGCGAAGCTCACAGCCCGAGAAGGAGTCACGGGGAGCCGCCGCTCCTGCCACAACCCTCCTTCCCAGCCTGCTGCTGGAGCACAAGGCACTTGAAAGCAGCAGGAAAGAACAAGGAGGGCCTCGCAAGATGGCAGGAATAACGCGGGCAGCCTAAAGCGTTTAGCCAGCAGGGCTTGCCACTCACCTCGTGCCGTGGTCGAATCCCAGCCCGCAACTCAGCACCACACAACCGCTCACTCGCTGCCCCCTCAGCGGGAGGGGGGAGAGAATTGGAAGGGCAAAAGTGAAAAAACTCCACTTGTAAGGGAAAGGGGGGGGGGGGGAAAACCCCAAACAACAGAGAGAAAAACCCCAGACAGACAAGCGGTACAAACGAAAACAAGGGCTCGCCGCCAACCGCCCGATGCCCAGCCAGCCGCAGCCCAGCAGCGGCCCCCCCGCCAACCGCCCCCCGAGTTTTATTTCCTGACGTCATAGTGTCTGGAACATCCCCTGGGTCCGCCGGGGTCAGCTCTCCCAGCGGTGCCCCCTCCCAGGCCCTCGCGCACCCCCAGCCCGCTCGCCGGCAGGGCGGGGCGAGGAGCAGCACAGCCCCCGGCGCCGTGCAAGCGCTGCGCAGCGGGAACTCGCGCAGCCCCGCGTCACCGACGCCGTTTTCAGCACAAACCCAAAACGCAGGAGGAGGGCGAGCGGGGTGGGAGCGGGGGGCGGGGGAGCGGGAGGGGGGTGCCAGAGTTTGGGCGGGGGGCAACGGGCAGGTTGGCGGGGCAGGCAGCACCCCAGGGGTCCGGGCCCCTCAAATGGCTGGTGTTTCACCCCAAAGCTTCCCCAAATCGGGGGGTTTTTTGCTTTTCTATAATATCAAAACTGGGGTTTTTTCCTTTTCCAAAATATTCCACTTGGAGGTTTTTCAACGCTTTTTCACAACAAAAATTGGCGATTTTTGCTTTTTCGTTTTGTGCATGAAAATGGGGGTTTTTTTGCTTTCCGGCTGCCCAAATCCTGGTGGATTTGGCTTTCCCGGGAGCTCCAAGTTGGGTATTTTTCCCCAAAAAATGCGGGTTTTCTTTTTCCCCACCCCTTGCAGGCCCCAAATTAGGGGTTTTGTGGTGTTTTTATGCCGTGGCAGCAGGTCCCGCTCTGTGTGCACGGCCCTGCAGGGGAAAGTCCCTGTTGGGGGAACTGGCCCCCAATCAGGATGGGAAAAGGTGGAAAAGGAGAACAGGGAAGAGGCAGCCTTTGAAAGCGCTTTTGTATCTTCAATAGAGAGGTGTTTCGGGGGGGGGGGGGGGGTGTGAAGATTCTATAAACAGGGTTTCTTTGCATTTTAAAAACCTTATCTATCATAGACGTTTACGCTTAACGTATTTACACATACCTCTATATGTATATTTAGTGAATATATTTATGTTTCACTTATACCCCCCTATTTCCCACTCATTATATATAATACCCGCTCAGACTATATATCTGTCGACTTACATATTTTAACACTTAAATGTCTTTATAGACTTCTCTATTTAAACTTACATATATTTACACTTATCTCTTTATAGACTTAGATTTTAGACTTAGATACCTATTTACACTTATAGATCATCTCTTAGATTACATACAATGCCTATTTAGGCTCTCTACATAACACGTAGTGAGTGTAGACAGCGGTATCTATTCAGACTTTTTTCTATTTTCAATTCCTTCATACATAAAATATATCATCCCTTTTGCATTTGGAAGTGCTTTCTTTTTTAATTTATACAGACGTGAGTTCTTTTTGTATTTTAAAACCCTATATAACGTCTTCCGAATTTTTTTCTGCTCTAAAATCCTTTATATAATAGGGCAGGTATAGGTTCCTATTTTGAAATCCTTGTATACGTATAAAGGAATATTATTTTTCCATATATAGAACAAGGAGAGATTTTTCTCTATTTCGAGGCCTCACAGATAGATTTACAGTTTTTTAAAAATTTTTGAACCCCCCCAGGAATTATCAGGCATTTTTGGGCTGTGACCCCCTTTTTGGGGGGGGGGGGGACGACCCCCCCTTCCCCACTCACCTGCTCCTCCACGGCATCATCAGCCCGCCGGTGATGTTGGGGTGCCCCAAATGACATCATCACCCCTCCAGGCCCCCAAACCCCCCTTTTTATTCAGCCCCCAAAAAGGCACAACAGGAGGGAAACGGCCCCAACCGGCGGCTCGTTACGTCAATAATGCCGTTGGCGTATGTACGCACGCACCCCCGCCAAAAAGGGGGGCTCCGCTAGAAAGATAAAGGAGGGGCAGCCCCCCCAAACGCTTGCAGCCCCCCCTTAGCCCCCGTCCCGCAGGCTGGCAGCCGGCCCCTTACCCTCAGCACGCCCAACGACCGGCAGGCAAACCCGGGCCGGGGGTCTCTCCTGAGCACCACGGGACGCTTACAGCGAGGCATCTGAAAAACAAAAATCCCAACGGATATTTCAGCACGTTAAAAAAACAGCACCGAAGGCACCAGCGGAATTCGGTCAGGACAAGGGAGAGGGCAGCAGTCGAGCTAAAGGAGGGTGCCAGGCAAACGGGTGTCCTGGTTTCGGCTGGGATAGGGTTAAATTTCTTCCTAGCGCTGTGTTTTGGATTTAGTAGGAGGAGAACGTTGATAACACCCTGATGTTTTCAGTTGTTGCTAAGTGCCCTCCTAGTCCAAGGACAGCTCCCGTGCCTACTGACTGAGCTAGGTACACAAGGTGGGAGGGAACACAGCCAGGACAGCCAGCCCAGCTGGCCAACGGGGTATTCCATACCATGTGACGTCATGCTCAGTATATGAAGGGTAGGCGTGATCCAGGAAGTACCGATCACTACTTGGTTATCGGTCAGCGCGGGTGGTGAGCAACTGCATTGTGCATCACTCATTTTGTATATTTTATCATTATCATCATTATTTTCCCTTTTTTTCCCTGTTCTATTAAACTGTCTTTACCTCAACCCACGAGTTTTTCCTCACTCTTACCCTTCCGATTCTCTCCCCGTCCCGCTGGGGGTGGGGGGGAGTGAGTGAGCGGCTGCGTGGTATTTGGCTGCCTGCCGGGTTAAACCGCGACAACGGGTCAGCTCGAAATACAACGCGGCCTTTAAAAGCTCGAGCGATTCGAACGCTTAAAATCCGCGTGAGGACTAATTGACGCGATTCTGAACGCGTCCTTCGCAGAGAAGTAAACGCTCTCGCTGGTGTCGGAAAACGCCCCGTCCCTTCCTTACAGCACCGCTGCCGGGAGATAACCCCGTGAGGCTGCAGGACAAGGGCGCGCCGTAATCAGCATCTACGCTCACGGATCCGCCGCCACAGCTCCAGCCCTTGCGCTGCTGCTGCTGCTGCTGCGCATCTCGCTCGCTTGGCCGATAAAGCTGAAAGTGAAGCGTAAAACTTTGAAGAGTAAAATGAAAAAGAAAGAACAAATCTCAGCAATTCATTTTATGTAAACGGACGCGCACCTTTTTAGCATACGTACAATGAGAAGGCTTATACCGTAAAAGTATTTCATTTTCCTTTTGCGTTAATTGAAATTGCGTAGCTGTGAATTCATGCCGTTAAATTATCTACCTCCAAACTACACAGCTATCGTTTGACCAGGGGTTTTGCGTGCGTTACGTGACTAGGAGCGGCGCCGAGACCGATGCTACCGAACTGCCGGGGAAAGGCGCCGTCGAAAGCGAGACAGAAATAAAGGACTTCAGAGCGCTCTGCCAAAAGATCGGGAAAAAAGCCCGTAACGTTCAGTTGCCTCTCTTTTGAAACGTTTAGAGCAACTACCCAACTGCTTAAGCACACCTAATAAATTATACGCTACGGCTATTTGGCAGTTGCAGTTTAAACAACGCAAGTCAGTTTGGAAGTTATACAATTTTAACTTTCTTTTTAAAATTTCATTTACGATAGAAAAATCAGTGAGATAAGAGATCTCCCGTATGGTTTTACTCTTTTTTTGGGGGGGGGGGAGGGGGGGGTGGGGGCAGGCCGTGGGGAATATCAAATCCCCAGTGCTGCAATACAGCAGGCTACCAAAAAGGACTGGCAGGTTTGCTAACGCTGTTGGCCGTAGCCGAGCGTGCGGAGGAACGCGTCTTTACGATCTCTCGACCGTTACACCCGAGAACCAAAGATCAGCCGTACGTCGACTATCGGAAGACATGCTGCGCTTGGGTCTGTGCAAGGAAATCGGCTTACCCCCCTTTTTTTTTTTCCCAGAGAGAGAGAGAGAGAAAAGTCTCCTTGCGGATGACTTCTACTGCCGAGCACGTCATCTCTGAAGATCCATTCTGATGGGAAGTTCGTAAAAGGCAACTCCTTTGAACGAGAAAGATTTCCATTCTGGAAAATCTCTTTCCAACCAAAGTCAAAATTACGCGCTGCAGGTTAAGGAAAAAGGACGCGATAGAAGCAGTAACTCACCAAAACCACATCAGGACTCTCTGTCGCTAGTTACGAGGCTGCTACCGCTTCTCGGGAAAGCCTGGAAAACGCACCGAAGCGACACCGATTTGTCCCGTGTTGTCCGCGCCTCTTCTTTGACCTTGATTGCTTTTAGCACAGATGCTAGCATCTCAGTAAGGTGTTCGAGTGCTCCTGTAAGGCATTTTAAACACTGACTGACTGAAAAAGCCTAAAGCTTTTATCGTGAAAACAAAGCCTGTTTCTCCCGAACATCCCAACTCTTACAAACGGTTCCTTTCCTCTTCTAGTCCAACGTTATTTTCACAGCACCCTTTCATAGCAAGCGCACAGAAACAGAAGACCGTGCTTGCAGGAAGAGAAAACAGACGGAGGGCAGCAAGCTTTGCATAGGCGTACCACGCTCCAGAACAGACCTCCTTTATTTTTAGTATTTGCGTTAAAATATTTCACATTAAAAAATCACATAGAAGGAGAGCTGCCACGTTCCTCGTGTTAACTGTAAAGTCCGTGCTACAAGCACCTTAGGAAAAATGCAGACACGTATCACAGGCCTACTTTGTACTTGCAGACCACTACGGACCCTTTCCATCTGTCTCGTACTTTCACGGCAGTTGACGTTCTGCTGAGAGGAAAGGAAAAAAAAAACAAACAACGTTTAGCACAAAGCTTCCTTTGCCGTGAAGAGAACAACTGAGTGGAGGAGAAAGTATTTGGCATCGTCTTTGGTGCAGCTGTTGAGACAGGCCACTAGAACTTCTGCACGTTTTAGACAACCGTGCCTTTTTTTTGGCTCATCGGCAGCTTTAGTTTCGCTAGAACTCACTTTCCTAGAGACGCGCAGGTGACGGGCACAGGTACCTACGTACGTTTTCTCAAGCCTAAGTAGAGCCGCGATTTCCTCACCCGATACGTCCCAAGTGGAGTATTTTTGTTAAAGAGTACGGCAACCCGTCCGTCCTCGCAAACTCGCTGCGGAAGAGGAATCCTTTTTTCCAGGCCGTTTCTCCAAACAGTCCAGATCTTTGAAAACCGCAGTTGTTTTAAAACATTTGGAGCACGTTGCCAAACAACGCTTGGCAGTAAGACTTTGATGTGTTTGACGCACGCAAATCTGGGGTAACTCGCTATTTGCTTCCTGTTGTCGTTGTTCTTCCTTCAGAAATTCTACTTGTAGCCAAGTTATTCGCTACTGGTTCAAGCATTTACCTTCCAGCTATTACCAGCGCGTTTACACAGGCGAGGAACTAAATCGCTCTTCTAAAACTACCCGAGTGAAAATGACAGCCACGAAAGAGGAGCGACAGAGAAGGAAAGGAGAGGTCAGGCAGCAAGAGAGCTCTGCAGGCTGCCACCAGTCAACGTCGCACTCTTAAGGAAAAACAAACAAACAAACAAACAAACAAACAAAAAACCAAACAAAAAAAAACCCAAAACACACAAACACAAAAACCAACAACAAAACAGAACCTTGACGTTGTACCTTTCTTTTCTTTTGGAGCTCGTCCCTGTCTCAGCTGATCGTCTCGACAGAGCACAAAGTGCAGATGATCCGTATCCCGATGACATCTGCACGCGATGAACACGTGTTCAGAAATAGTCCAGATCTGTAAGACTGGTGTCATTTGTGTGGTTCCAAGCATCACAACTCCGTTTTACTGACCAATGCATTTGTGAGGAAACTAAGTAGCTTTTAAACGTAGCCTCTCCTTGGGGAGAAAAATGCGTTAGGGAGTGAAAAAAAGGATGATTCAGAGCTCCCAACCATGACGGAGCAGCGGGAAAACTAATGAAAGTGAAGACCAACAGCAGCAACGTGAAGCGGCATTTGGCTTCAATTCTGATCACGTACTTAAGCGGCTCTCCAAGTCTATACCTCCGTCCTATGAACGACTAGCCCTTTTTTGGAAGGACCAACTTTTGTCCTTCAAAGTGCTAGATTGAAGACTCCACTGAACAGAACGTGGATTGAGCCACAGGACAACGTGCCATCGACGCTCTAATGAAAAAAAAATCACGTAAAAATCAAGTTGAAATATCAGCTTCCATCGTGTCTCATTCATTACGTTTCTAGTAGTACCCGGGTGCTCCAAAATTCACTCTCCTGACACCACGTAGTACTACAAATTGAGTTACGCAGGTAAAAATAAAAGGCTCTTTCCAACCTGCCCGTAAAATCAGTACGAACAAACAGAAGAGAAACACTTGACCCTAAAGAAGGTCACAGGCAGCTCTTAATTTATCGTAGGCGAAAGCTCATTCTTTTCCCTGAAAGGAAAACGCTCGTAACTACCCAGGGACCGATGCGGGAACGAGGCACGCGCGCTCTGTTAACGGCAACTGTTCATCAGCTTTTCTGCACCGGCACAAATTTGCCTTTTCCCTGGGTTTGACGTGGAGCACCTGCAGCGTCCTTGAACGCGCCAATGTTTCTCCCCGCTCCCCCGGCCCCCCACGTGCCATTACCTGAGCAGCAAGCGGCATCAGCCACGCAGGATTTTCTTCACGTGACGCAGAAGGTGACGCTGGGGAAAGAGGAGGCACAAAATGAACCTGTTTGTCACACCCAGCCAACGGTGAAAACCCAGGGAAGGATTCTGCCGTGCGGGGCCGGGCTGTGCACCCCCGGAGCTCCAGCCGGCCGGTTTCGCTCCCCTTTGCCGGGTACCGGGGAGACACCGCCGCCTCGTGCTGCCGCCTGCCCCCCGGGGAGAGCCGGGGGACCCCCACCTCACTTCAGCCCTCGGGAACGGGACCGGGAGAGACCCTCCACGCAAAGAGAGCGGATCCACGCGTGGCGTGGATTTAATCCCCGAGGGAAGAGGCCGGGCTCCCCGCTGGCAGAAGGACAACTCGCCTCCCTGCCGCTCGGAGCGCCTTGCCGGGGACAGCCCTGCCTGCGCCTGGCTGCTCTTCAGCCGTGCTGGGAGTGCAGTCTGGCCGACGGATGCTCCGGCAAACAGACACTGCAGCGAATCGCAGCTCCCGCTCGTTACAGCTGCTGGTAATTTTGCCTCTGGCTAAGGCATGCCCCAGACAGCGGACACCTCGTCTCGTTCCAGCTCCTGCTTGCTACGGTTCTGGCTAATCGAAGCTCCAGCTCTGCACCGTTGATTTCAGCTCCTTCTCCTTACAAGCTCCAGCTATTTGCAACAGCCTGGGCTTTTGACAAGGTCGTAAACCAACCGCCGTCAAAACTCGACTATTAGGATTAAATATCATAGTTGGACATTGTATAAGCATTAATGAGTTTGTACGACTAATTAGTTAATAACTATTCTAAGCAGTCGACAAGCAAGAGCTGGACTCGAAGAGGGCGTGCGGGGTCTGAAAAGCAGAGACCGCCTCTTCCCCCCAGAGACCACCGCAGACGTTGAGTTGGGCCTGGTGCATGCCGGCCTCCCGCACTTCGGGGTGCAGCAGGACCAGACCCGCCCCCCCCCCCCCCCCCGAGAGGGTCCACGCACCCTGCCCACCCCCTGCTTTCCCCTGCAGCCCCCAATGCCCTCCCACCCCCCCGCACAAACGGCCAAACCGGCTTCTGCTTTAGGCCCCCAAACCAGCTCACTTAGCGCCCATTTCTGAGCCCAAAAACCCAGCTGCTGCGCCTCTTCTCAAGTCCCAAAGGTGCCCCCGGGGAGGGCAAGCGCTTGCGTGATGCTTCGGGCAGAAACGGGGCTGAAAGGTCCGATCCCGGTGCCGGGGGAGCAGAGGCGAGCTGGCTGGGACCAGCTTTTGCTCCTGGAACAACCCCAGGTCCCTGCTCCGAGGTCCTCCCCTTGGGGCCCTGGGGTGGACCTGTCCCTCCCCTTCAAATGCTGCAGGAGTTTCGGGGGCAGAAGGCCGTTTCTAAGCCCTCTCTCCAGCAGCTCCTCCCTCGACTCGGCCCGCGAAGCCCCCAGTCTGCCTGCAGGGAGGGCTGGGGGGTCCCCGGCCCCACGGGGCGACAGTGGGGACTCGCAGGGAGGATCTGTTTGCACAAAGCGCCCCCCTCCCCCCCCCGCCGGCCGGCCCCCCCCGCCCCGGCCCACTGCGCGGCCCCCCTAGGGCACGCAGCCCCCCCCCCAACTCCCCACTCCCCAGATGCTCACAGCCCCTCCCCCGCCTGGAGCCCCCCCAGACCCTGTCCCCGGAGCCTGCAGAACCGCCCCCCCCCCCCCGCCACAGCCCGGCTCCCCGGGCCCGCGGCCCCTCACACTCACGCTGCGCCGCCGCCTCGGTGCAGAGCCCGCCGCGCGGCCCGTTGGAATACCGTCCGCAACCAATCAGCGCGCGGCTCCACCGGACCGCCCGCGCGAGGCACGCCGGGAGTTGTAGTCCCCACCCGGGGACCGCGCATGCGCACGGCGCCCCGGGGACCGCGCATGCGCACGGCGCCCCGGGGACCGCGCACGGCGCCCCGGGGACCGCGCACGCGCACGGCGCCCCGGGGACCGCGCATGCGCACGGCGCCCCGGGGACCGCGCACGGCGCCCCGGGGACCGCGCACGCGCACGGCTCGCAGCCCCTCCCCAGCGTTTGCAAGCACTTCCCAGCCCCAGGACCCCCGGAGCTCACAGCACCCGACCACACCATTTTCCAGCCCCCTGGGAGCCCCACTCTCAAGTCCCGCCAGGACCCACAGCCCCACTCCCCAGCTCCTTGGGGGACCTTGATCTCGATGCTCCGGGAGTCCTCCAGGTGTACTCTCTGGTCTGGACGTCCGTCTCTATGATCCGGCGTTCCTCCAGGAGTACTCTCTAGGCCGGACTTTGCTCTCTATGGTCCGGCAGTCCTCCGGGGGTACTCTCTAGGCCGGACTTTGCTCTCTATGGTCCGGCAGTCCTCCGGGGGTACTCTCTAGGCCGGACTTTGCTCTCTATGGTCCGGCAGTCCTCCGGGCGTACTCTCTAGGCCGGACTTTGCTCTCTATGGTCCGGCAGTCCTCCGGGGGTACTCTCTAGGCCGGACTTTGCTCTCTATGGTCCGGCAGTCCTCCAGGGGGTACTCTCTAGGCCGGACTCTGCTCTCTATGGTCCGGCAGTCCTCCAGGGGGTACTCTCTAGGCGGGACTTTGCTCTCTATGGTCCGGCAGTCCTCCGCGGGTACTCTCTAGGCCGGACTTTGCTCTCTATGGTCCGGCAGTCCTCCGCGGGTACTCTCTAGGCCGGACTTTGCTCTCTATGGTCCGGCAGTCCTCCAGGGGGTACTCTCTGGTCCAGCTCCCGTCTCTATGGTCCGGCAGTCCTCCAGGGGGTACTCTCTAGGCCGGACTCTGCTCTCTATGGTCCGGCAGTCCTCCAGGGGGTACTCTCTAGGCCGGACTCTGCTCTCTATGGTCCGGCAGTCCTCCAGGGGGTACTCTCTAGGCCGGACTCTGCTCTCTATGGTCCGGAAGTTCCCCACGTGCACTCTCCGGTCTGGACGACCGTCTCGATGGTCCGGCAGTCCTCCAGCTGTACTCTCTAGGCCGCACATTTTCCTCTATGGTGCGGAAGTCCCCCAGCTACATTCTATGCGTCTGGACCTCCGTCTCTATGGTCCCGAAGTCCTCCAGGTGTACTCTCTGGCCCGGCAGTCCGCCATCTCTATGGTCCGGGAGTCCTCCAGCTATACTCTCTGGTCTGGACTGGTCTGGGCTCTATGGTCCGGAAGTCCTCCAGCCCCTCTCCCCGACCCCCTAGGGCTCGCAGCCCCCCCCGGCCCCCCCGGGATGCACAGCCCCACTCCTCGGCCCCCTCGGGGGTCCGCAGCCCCCCCAGTCCCCCTCCCCAGATGCTCACAGGGGGAAAGGAACGGCTCGGCCTCAAGCTCTGCGGGCTGCCTGTGGCCCCTGCAGAGCCCACGATCCTCGGCAGCCCACACGCGGGGCGAAGCTCACAGCCCGAGAAGGAGTCACGGGGAGCCGCCGCTCCTGCCACAACCCTCCTTCCCAGCCTGCTGCTGGAGCACAAGGCACTTGAAAGCAGCAGGAAAGAACAAGGAGGGCCTCGCAAGATGGCAGGAATAACGCGGGCAGCCTAAAGCGTTTAGCCAGCAGGGCTTGCCACTCACCTCGTGCCGTGGTCGAATCCCAGCCCGCAACTCAGCACCACACAACCGCTCACTCGCTGCCCCCTCAGCGGGAGGGGGGAGAGAATTGGAAGGGCAAAAGTGAAAAAACTCCACTTGTAAGGGAAAGGGGGGGGGGGGGAAAACCCCAAACAACAGAGAGAAAAACCCCAGACAGACAAGCGGTACAAACGAAAACAAGGGCTCGCCGCCAACCGCCCGATGCCCAGCCAGCCGCAGCCCAGCAGCGGCCCCCCCGCCAACCGCCCCCCGAGTTTTATTTCCTGACGTCACAGGGTCTGGAACATCCCCTGGGTCCGCCGGGGTCAGCTCTCCCAGCGGTGCCCCCTCCCAGGCCCTCGCGCACCCCCAGCCCGCTCGCCGGCAGGGCGGGGCGAGGAGCAGCACAGCCCCCGGCGCCGTGCAAGCGCTGCGCAGCGGGAACTCGCGCAGCCCCGCGTCACCCACGCCGTTTGCAGCACAAACCCAAAACGCAGGAGGAGGGCGAGCGGGGTGGGAGCGGGGGGCGGGGGAGCGGGAGGGGGGTGCCAGAGTTTGGGCGGGGGGCAACGGGCAGGTTGGCGGGGCAGGCAGCACCCCAGGGGTCCGGGCCCCTCAAATGGCTGGTGTTTCACCCCAAAGCTTCCCCAAATCGGGGGGTTTTTTGCTTTTCTATAATATCAAAACTGGGGTTTTTTCCTTTTCCAAAATATTCCACTTGGAGGTTTTTCAACGCTTTTTCACAACAAAAATTGGCGATTTTTGCTTTTTCGTTTTGTGCATGAAAATGGGGGTTTTTTTGCTTTCCGGCTGCCCAAATCCTGGTGGATTTGGCTTTCCCGGGAGCTCCAAGTTGGGTATTTTTCCCCAAAAAATGCGGGTTTTCTTTTTCCCCACCCCTTGCAGGCCCCAAATTAGGGGTTTTGTGGTGTTTTTATGCCGTGGCAGCAGGTCCCGCTCTGTGTGCACGGCCCTGCAGGGGAAAGTCCCTGTTGGGGGAACTGGCCCCCAATCAGGATGGGAAAAGGTGGAAAAGGAGAACAGGGAAGAGGCAGCCTTTGAAAGCGCTTTTGTATCTTCAATAGAGAGGTGTTTCGGGGGGGGGGGGGGGGGTGTGAAGATTCTATAAACAGGGTTTCTTTGCATTTTAAAAACCTTATCTATCATAGACGTTTACGCTTAACGTATTTACACATACCTCTATATGTATATTTAGTGAATATATTTATGTTTCACTTATACCCCCCTATTTCCCACTCATTATATATAATACCCGCTCAGACTATATATCTGTCGACTTACATATTTTAACACTTAAATGTCTTTATAGACTTCTCTATTTAAACTTACATATATTTACACTTATCTCTTTATAGACTTAGATTTTAGACTTAGATACCTATTTACACTTATAGATCATCTCTTAGATTACATACAATGCCTATTTAGGCTCTCTACATAACACGTAGTGAGTGTAGACAGCGGTATCTATTCAGACTTTTTTCTATTTTCAATTCCTTCATACATAAAATATATCATCCCTTTTGCATTTGGAAGTGCTTTCTTTTTTAATTTATACAGACGTGAGTTCTTTTTGTATTTTAAAACCCTATATAACGTCTTCCGAATTTTTTTCTGCTCTAAAATCCTTTATATAATAGGGCAGGTATAGGTTCCTATTTTGAAATCCTTGTATACGTATAAAGGAATATTATTTTTCCATATATAGAACAAGGAGAGATTTTTCTCTATTTCGAGGCCTCACAGATAGATTTACAGTTTTTTAAAAATTTTTGAACCCCCCCAGGAATTATCAGGCATTTTTGGGCTGTGACCCCCTTTTTGGGGGGGGGGGGGACGACCCCCCCTTCCCCACTCACCTGCTCCTCCACGGCATCATCAGCCCGCCGGTGATGTTGGGGTGCCCCAAATGACATCATCACCCCTCCAGGCCCCCAAACCCCCCTTTTTATTCAGCCCCCAAAAAGGCACAACAGGAGGGAAACGGCCCCAACCGGCGGCTCGTTACGTCAATAATGCCGTTGGCGTATGTACGCACGCACCCCCGCCAAAAAGGGGGGCTCCGCTAGAAAGATAAAGGAGGGGCAGCCCCCCCAAACGCTTGCAGCCCCCCCTTAGCCCCCGTCCCGCAGGCTGGCAGCCGGCCCCTTACCCTCAGCACGCCCAACGACCGGCAGGCAAACCCGGGCCGGGGGTCTCTCCTGAGCACCACGGGACGCTTACAGCGAGGCATCTGAAAAACAAAAATCCCAACGGATATTTCAGCACGTTAAAAAAACAGCACCGAAGGCACCAGCGGAATTCGGTCAGGACAAGGGAGAGGGCAGCAGTCGAGCTAAAGGAGGGTGCCAGGCAAACGGGTGTCCTGGTTTCGGCTGGGATAGGGTTAAATTTCTTCCTAGCGCTGTGTTTTGGATTTAGTAGGAGGAGAACGTTGATAACACCCTGATGTTTTCAGTTGTTGCTAAGTGCCCTCCTAGTCCAAGGACAGCTCCCGTGCCTACTGACTGAGCTAGGTACACAAGGTGGGAGGGAACACAGCCAGGACAGCCAGCCCAGCTGGCCAACGGGGTATTCCATACCATGTGACGTCATGCTCAGTATATGAAGGGTAGGCGTGATCCAGGAAGTACCGATCACTACTTGGTTATCGGTCAGCGCGGGTGGTGAGCAACTGCATTGTGCATCACTCATTTTGTATATTTTATCATTATCATCATTATTTTCCCTTTTTTTCCCTGTTCTATTAAACTGTCTTTACCTCAACCCACGAGTTTTTCCTCACTCTTACCCTTCCGATTCTCTCCCCGTCCCGCTGGGGGTGGGGGGGAGTGAGTGAGCGGCTGCGTGGTATTTGGCTGCCTGCCGGGTTAAACCGCGACAACGGGTCAGCTCGAAATACAACGCGGCCTTTAAAAGCTCGAGCGATTCGAACGCTTAAAATCCGCGTGAGGACTAATTGACGCGATTCTGAACGCGTCCTTCGCAGAGAAGTAAACGCTCTCGCTGGTGTCGGAAAACGCCCCGTCCCTTCCTTACAGCACCGCTGCCGGGAGATAACCCCGTGAGGCTGCAGGACAAGGGCGCGCCGTAATCAGCATCTACGCTCACGGATCCGCCGCCACAGCTCCAGCCCTTGCGCTGCTGCTGCTGCTGCTGCGCATCTCGCTCGCTTGGCCGATAAAGCTGAAAGTGAAGCGTAAAACTTTGAAGAGTAAAATGAAAAAGAAAGAACAAATCTCAGCAATTCATTTTATGTAAACGGACGCGCACCTTTTTAGCATACGTACAATGAGAAGGCTTATACCGTAAAAGTATTTCATTTTCCTTTTGCGTTAATTGAAATTGCGTAGCTGTGAATTCATGCCGTTAAATTATCTACCTCCAAACTACACAGCTATCGTTTGACCAGGGGTTTTGCGTGCGTTACGTGACTAGGAGCGGCGCCGAGACCGATGCTACCGAACTGCCGGGGAAAGGCGCCGTCGAAAGCGAGACAGAAATAAAGGACTTCAGAGCGCTCTGCCAAAAGATCGGGAAAAAAGCCCGTAACGTTCAGTTGCCTCTCTTTTGAAACGTTTAGAGCAACTACCCAACTGCTTAAGCACACCTAATAAATTATACGCTACGGCTATTTGGCAGTTGCAGTTTAAACAACGCAAGTCAGTTTGGAAGTTATACAATTTTAACTTTCTTTTTAAAATTTCATTTACGATAGAAAAATCAGTGAGATAAGAGATCTCCCGTATGGTTTTACTCTTTTTTTTGGGGGGGGGGAGGGGGGGGTGGGGGCAGGCCGTGGGGAATATCAAATCCCCAGTGCTGCAATACAGCAGGCTACCAAAAAGGACTGGCAGGTTTGCTAACGCTGTTGGCCGTAGCCGAGCGTGCGGAGGAACGCGTCTTTACGATCTCTCGACCGTTACACCCGAGAACCAAAGATCAGCCGTACGTCGACTATCGGAAGACATGCTGCGCTTGGGTCTGTGCAAGGAAATCGGCTTACCCCCCTTTTTTTTTTTCCCAGAGAGAGAGAGAGCGAAAAGTCTCCTTGCGGATGACTTCTACTGCCGAGCACGTCATCTCTGAAGATCCATTCTGATGGGAAGTTCGTAAAAGGCAACTCCTTTGAACGAGAAAGATTTCCATTCTGGAAAATCTCTTTCCAACCAAAGTCAAAATTACGCGCTGCAGGTTAAGGAAAAAGGACGCGATAGAAGCAGTAACTCACCAAAACCACATCAGGACTCTCTGTCGCTAGTTACGAGGCTGCTACCGCTTCTCGGGAAAGCCTGGAAAACGCACCGAAGCGACACCGATTTGTCCCGTGTTGTCCGCGCCTCTTCTTTGACCTTGATTGCTTTTAGCACAGATGCTAGCATCTCAGTAAGGTGTTCGAGTGCTCCTGTAAGGCATTTTAAACACTGACTGACTGAAAAAGCCTAAAGCTTTTATCGTGAAAACAAAGCCTGTTTCTCCCGAACATCCCAACTCTTACAAACGGTTCCTTTCCTCTTCTAGTCCAACGTTATTTTCACAGCACCCTTTCATAGCAAGCGCACAGAAACAGAAGACCGTGCTTGCAGGAAGAGAAAACAGACGGAGGGCAGCAAGCTTTGCATAGGCGTACCACGCTCCAGAACAGACCTCCTTTATTTTTAGTATTTGCGTTAAAATATTTCACATTAAAAAATCACATAGAAGGAGAGCTGCCACGTTCCTCGTGTTAACTGTAAAGTCCGTGCTACAAGCACCTTAGGAAAAATGCAGACACGTATCACAGGCCTACTTTGTACTTGCAGACCACTACGGACCCTTTCCATCTGTCTCGTACTTTCACGGCAGTTGACGTTCTGCTGAGAGGAAAGGAAAAAAAAAACAAACAACGTTTAGCACAAAGCTTCCTTTGCCGTGAAGAGAACAACTGAGTGGAGGAGAAAGTATTTGGCATCGTCTTTGGTGCAGCTGTTGAGACAGGCCACTAGAACTTCTGCACGTTTTAGACAACCGTGCCTTTTTTTTGGCTCATCGGCAGCTTTAGTTTCGCTAGAACTCACTTTCCTAGAGACGCGCAGGTGACGGGCACAGGTACCTACGTACGTTTTCTCAAGCCTAAGTAGCGCCGCGATTTCCTCACCCGATACGTCCCAAGTGGAGTATTTTTGTTAAAGAGTACGGCAACCCGTCCGTCCTCGCAAACTCGCTGCGGAAGAGGAATCCTTTTTTCCAGGCCGTTTCTCCAAACAGTCCAGATCTTTGAAAACCGCAGTTGTTTTAAAACATTTGGAGCACGTTGCCAAACAACGCTTGGCAGTAAGACTTTGACGTGTTTGACGCACGCAAATCTGGGGTAACTCGCTATTTGCTTCCTGTTGTCGTTGTTCTTCCTTCAGAAATTCTACTTGTAGCCAAGTTATTCGCTACTGGTTCAAGCATTTACCTTCCAGCTATTACCAGCGCGTTTACACAGGCAAGGAACTAAATCGCTCTTCTAAAACTACCCGAGTGAAAATGACAGCCACGAAAGAGGAGCGACAGAGAAGGAAAGGAGAGGTCAGGCAGCAAGAGAGCTCTGCAGGCTGCCACCAGTCAACGTCGCACTCTTAAGGAAAAACAAACAAACAAACAAACAAACAAACAAACAAACAAACAAACAAACAAAAAACCAAACAAAAAAAAACCCAAAACACACAAACACAAAAACCAACAACAAAACAGAACCTTGACGTTGTACCTTTCTTTTCTTTTGGAGCTCGTCCCTGTCTCAGCTGATCGTCTCGACAGAGCACAAAGTGCAGATGATCCGTATCCCGATGACATCTGCACGCGATGAACACGTGTTCAGAAATAGTCCAGATCTGTAAGACTGGTGTCATTTGTGTGGTTCCAAGCATCACAACTCCATTTTACTGACCAATGCATTTGTGAGGAAACTAAGTAGCTTTTAAACGTAGCCTCTCCTTGGGGAGAAAAATGCGTTAGGGAGTGAAAAAAAGGATGATTCAGAGCTCCCAACCATGACGGAGCAGCGGGAAAACTAATGAAAGTGAAGACCAACAGCAGCAACGTGAAGCGGCATTTGGCTTCAATTCTGATCACGTACTTAAGCGGCTCTCCAAGTCTATACCTCCATCCTATGAACGACTAGCCCTTTTTTGGAAGGACCAACTTTTGTCCTTCAAAGTGCTAGATTGAAGACTCCACTGAACAGAACGTGGATTGAGCCACAGGACAACGTGCCATCGACGCTCTAATGAAAAAAAAATCACGTAAAAATCAAGTTGAAATATCAGCTTCCATCGTGTCTCATTCATTACGTTTCTAGTAGTACCCGGGTGCTCCAAAATTCACTCTCCTGACACCACGTAGTACTACAAATTGAGTTACGCAGGTAAAAATAAAAGGCTCTTTCCAACCTGCCTGTAAAATCAGTACGAACAAACAGAAGAGAAACACTTGACCCTAAAGAAGGTCACAGGCAGCTCTTAATTTATCGTAGGCGAAAGCTCATTCTTTTCCCTGAAAGGAAAACGCTCGTAACTACCCAGGGACCGATGCGGGAACGAGGCACGCGCGCTCTGTTAACGGCAACTGTTCATCAGCTTTTCTGCACCGGCACAAATTTGCCTTTTCCCTGGGTTTGACGTGGAGCACCTGCAGCGTCCTTGAACGCGCCAATGTTTCTCCCCGCTCCCCCGGCCCCCCACGTGCCATTACCTGAGCAGCAAGCGGCATCAGCCACGCAGGATTTTCTTCACGTGACGCAGAAGGTGACGCTGGGGAAAGAGGAGGCACAAAATGAACCTGTTTGTCACACCCAGCCAACGGTGAAAACCCAGGGAAGGATTCTGCCGTGCGGGGCCGGGCTGTGCACCCCCGGAGCTCCAGCCGGCCGGTTTCGCTCCCCTTTGCCGGGTACCGGGGAGACACCGCCGCCTCGTGCTGCCGCCTGCCCCCCGGGGAGAGCCGGGGGACCCCCACCTCACTTCAGCCCTCGGGAACGGGACCGGGAGAGACCCTCCACGCAAAGAGAGCGGATCCACGCGTGGCGTGGATTTAATCCCCGAGGGAAGAGGCCGGGCTCCCCGCTGGCAGAAGGACAACTCGCCTCCCTGCCGCTCGGAGCGCCTTGCCGGGGACAGCCCTGCCTGCGCCTGGCTGCTCTTCAGCCGTGCTGGGAGTGCAGTCTGGCCGACGGATGCTCCGGCAAACAGACACTGCAGCGAATCGCAGCTCCCGCTCGTTACAGCTGCTGGTAATTTTGCCTCTGGCTAAGGCATGCCCCAGACAGCGGACACCTCGTCTCGTTCCAGCTCCTGCTTGCTACGGTTCTGGCTAATCGAAGCTCCAGCTCTGCACCGTTGATTTCAGCTCCTTCTCCTTACAAGCTCCAGCTATTTGCAACAGCCTGGGCTTTTGACAAGGTCGTAAACCAACCGCCGTCAAAACTCGACTATTAGGATTAAATATCATAGTTGGACATTGTATAAGCATTAATGAGTTTGTACGACTAATTAGTTAATAACTATTCTAAGCAGTCGACAAGCAAGAGCTGGACTCAAAGAGGGCGTGCGGGGTCTGAAAAGCAGAGACCGCCTCTTCCCCCCAGAGACCACCGCAGACGTTGAGTTGGGCCTGGTGCATGCCGGCCTCCCGCACTTCGGGGTGCAGCAGGACCAGACCCGCCCCCCCCCCCCCCCGAGAGGATCCACGCACCCTGCCCACCCCCTGCTTTCCCCTGCAGCCCCCAATGCCCTCCCACCCCCCCGCACAAACGGCCAAACCGGCTTCTGCTTTAGGCCCCCAAACCAGCTCACTTAGCGCCCATTTCTGAGCCCAAAAACCCAGCTGCTGCGCCTCTTCTCAAGTCCCAAAGGTGCCCCCGGGGAGGGCAAGCGCTTGCGTGATGCTTCGGGCAGAAACGGGGCTGAAAGGTCCGATCCCGGTGCCGGGGGAGCAGAGGCGAGCTGGCTGGGACCAGCTTTTGCTCCTGGAACAACCCCAGGTCCCTGCTCCGAGGTCCTCCCCTTGGGGCCCTGGGGTGGACCTGTCCCTCCCCTTCAAATGCTGCAGGAGTTTCGGGGGCAGAAGGCCGTTTCTAAGCCCTCTCTCCAGCAGCTCCTCCCTCGACTCGGCCCGCGAAGCCCCCAGTCTGCCTGCAGGGAGGGCTGGGGGGTCCCCGGCCCCACGGGGCGACAGTGGGGACTCGCAGGGAGGATCTGTTTGCACAAAGCGCCCCCCCCCCCCCCCCCGCCGGCCGGCCCCCCCCGCCCCGGCCCACTGCGCGGCCCCCCTAGGGCACGCAGCCCCCCCCCCAACTCCCCACTCCCCAGATGCTCACAGCCCCTCCCCCGCCTGGAGCCCCCCCAGACCCTGTCCCCGGAGCCTGCAGAACCGCCCCCCCCCCCCGCCACAGCCCGGCTCCCCGGGCCCGCGGCCCCTCACACTCACGCTGCGCCGCCGCCTCGGTGCAGAGCCCGCCGCGCGGCCCGTTGGAATACCGTCCGCAACCAATCAGCGCGCGGCTCCACCGGACCGCCCGCGCGAGGCACGCCGGGAGTTGTAGTCCCCACCCGGGGACCGCGCATGCGCACGGCGCCCCGGGGACCGCGCATGCGCACGGCGCCCCGGGGACCGCGCACGGCGCCCCGGGGACCGCGCATGCGCACGGCGCCCCGGGGACCGCGCACGGCGCCCCGGGGACCGCGCACGCGCACGGCTCGCAGCCCCTCCCCAGCGTTTGCAAGCACTTCCCAGCCCCAGGACCCCCGGAGCTCACAGCACCCGACCACACCATTTTCCAGCCCCCTGGGAGCCCCACTCTCAAGTCCCGCCAGGACCCACAGCCCCACTCCCCAGCTCCTTGGGGGACCTTGATCTCGATGCTCCGGGAGTCCTCCAGGTGTACTCTCTGGTCTGGACGTCCGTCTCTATGATCCGGCGTTCCTCCAGGAGTACTCTCTAGGCCGGACTTTGCTCTCTATGGTCCGGCAGTCCTCCGGGGGTACTCTCTAGGCCGGACTTTGCTCTCTATGGTCCGGCAGTCCTCCGGGGGTACTCTCTAGGCCGGACTTTGCTCTCTATGGTCCGGCAGTCCTCCGGGCGTACTCTCTAGGCCGGACTTTGCTCTCTATGGTCCGGCAGTCCTCCAGGGGGTACTATCTAGGCCGGACTCTGCTCTCTATGGTCCGGCAGTCCTCCAGGGGGTACTCTCTAGGCGGGACTTTGCTCTCTATGGTCCGGCAGTCCTCCGTGGGTACTCTCTAGGCCGGACTTTGCTCTCTATGGTCCGGCAGTCCTCCGCGGGTACTCTCTAGGCCGGACTTTGCTCTCTATGGTCCGGCAGTCCTCCAGGGGGTACTCTCTGGTCCAGCTCCCGTCTCTATGGTCCGGCAGTCCTCCAGGGGGTACTCTCTAGGCCGGACTTTGCTCTCTATGGTCCGGCAGTCCTCCGGGGGGTACTCTCTAGGCCGGACTCTGCTCTCTATGGTCCGGCAGTCTTCCAGGGGGTACTCTCTAGGCCGGACTCTGCTCTCTATGGTCCGGAAGTTCCCCACGTGCACTCTCCGGTCTGGACGACCGTCTCGATGGTCCGGCAGTCCTCCAGCTGTACTCTCTAGGCCGCACATTTTCCTCTATGGTGCGGAAGTCCCCCAGCTACATTCTATGCGTCTGGACCTCCGTCTCTATGGTCCCGAAGTCCTCCAGGTGTACTCTCTGGCCCGGCAGTCCGCCATCTCTATGGTCCGGGAGTCCTCCAGCTATACTCTCTGGTCTGGACTGGTCTGGGCTCTATGGTCCGGAAGTCCTCCAGCCCCTCTCCCCGACCCCCTAGGGCTCGCAGCCCCCCCCGGCCCCCCCGGGATGCACAGCCCCACTCCTCGGCCCCCTCGGGGGTCCGCAGCCCCCCCAGTCCCCCTCCCCAGATGCTCACAGGGGGAAAGGAACGGCTCGGCCTCAAGCTCTGCGGGCTGCCTGTGGCCCCTGCAGAGCCCACGATCCTCGGCAGCCCACACGCGGGGCGAAGCTCACAGCCCGAGAAGGAGTCACGGGGAGCCGCCGCTCCTGCCACAACCCTCCTTCCCAGCCTGCTGCTGGAGCACAAGGCACTTGAAAGCAGCAGGAAAGAACAAGGAGGGCCTCGCAAGATGGCAGGAATAACGCGGGCAGCCTAAAGCGTTTAGCCAGCAGGGCTTGCCACTCACCTTGTGCCGTGGTCGAATCCCAGCCCGCAACTCAGCACCACACAACCGCTCACTCGCTGCCCCCTCAGCGGGAGGGGGGAGAGAATTGGAAGGGCAAAAGTGAAAAAACTCCACTTGTAAGGGAAAGGGGGGGGGGGGGAAAACCCCAAACAACAGAGAGAAAAACCCCAGACAGACAAGCGGTACAAACGAAAACAAGGGCTCGCCGCCAACCGCCCGATGCCCAGCCAGCCGCAGCCCAGCAGCGGCCCCCCCGCCAACCGCCCCCCGAGTTTTATTTCCTGACGTCACAGGGTCTGGAACATCCCCTGGGTCCGCCGGGGTCAGCTCTCCCAGCGGTGCCCCCTCCCAGGCCCTCGCGCACCCCCAGCCCGCTCGCCGGCAGGGCGGGGCGAGGAGCAGCACAGCCCCCGGCGCCGTGCAAGCGCTGCGCAGCGGGAACTCGCGCAGCCCCGCGTCACCCACGCCGTTTGCAGCACAAACCCAAAACGCAGGAGGAGGGCGAGCGGGGTGGGAGCGGGGGGCGGGGGAGCGGGAGGGGGGTGCCAGAGTTTGGGCGGGGGGCAACGGGCAGGTTGGCGGGGCAGGCAGCACCCCAGGGGTCCGGGCCCCTCAAATGGCTGGTGTTTCACCCCAAAGCTTCCCCAAATCGGGGGGTTTTTTGCTTTTCTATAATATCAAAACTGGGGTTTTTTCCTTTTCCAAAATATTCCACTTGGAGGTTTTTCAACGCTTTTTCACAACAAAAATTGGCGATTTTTGCTTTTTCGTTTTGTGCATGAAAATGGGGGTTTTTTTGCTTTCCGGCTGCCCAAATCCTGGTGGATTTGGCTTTCCCGGGAGCTCCAAGTTGGGTATTTTTCCCCAAAAAATGCGGGTTTTCTTTTTCCCCACCCCTTGCAGGCCCCAAATTAGGGGTTTTGTGGTGTTTTTATGCCGTGGCAGCAGGTCCCGCTCTGTGTGCACGGCCCTGCAGGGGAAAGTCCCTGTTGGGGGAACTGGCCCCCAATCAGGATGGGAAAAGGTGGAAAAGGAGAACAGGGAAGAGGCAGCCTTTGAAAGCGCTTTTGTATCTTCAATAGAGAGGTGTTTCGGGGGGGGGGGGGGGGTGTGAAGATTCTATAAACAGGGTTTCTTTGCATTTTAAAAACCTTATCTATCATAGACGTTTACGCTTAACGTATTTACACATACCTCTATATGTATATTTAGTGAATATATTTATGTTTCACTTATACCCCCCTATTTCCCACTCATTATATATAATACCCGCTCAGACTATATATCTGTCGACTTACATATTTTAACACTTAAATGTCTTTATAGACTTCTCTATTTAAACTTACATATATTTACACTTATCTCTTTATAGACTTAGATTTTAGACTTAGATACCTATTTACACTTATAGATCATCTCTTAGATTACATACAATGCCTATTTAGGCTCTCTACATAACACGTAGTGAGTGTAGACAGCGGTATCTATTCAGACTTTTTTCTATTTTCAATTCCTTCATACATAAAATATATCATCCCTTTTGCATTTGGAAGTGCTTTCTTTTTTAATTTATACAGACGTGAGTTCTTTTTGTATTTTAAAACCCTATATAACGTCTTCCGAATTTTTTTCTGCTCTAAAATCCTTTATATAATAGGGCAGGTATAGGTTCCTATTTTGAAATCCTTGTATACGTATAAAGGAATATTATTTTTCCATATATAGAACAAGGAGAGATTTTTCTCTATTTCGAGGCCTCACAGATAGATTTACAGTTTTTTAAAAATTTTTGAACCCCCCCAGGAATTATCAGGCATTTTTGGGCTGTGACCCCCTTTTTGGGGGGGGGGGGGACGACCCCCCCTTCCCCACTCACCTGCTCCTCCACGGCATCATCAGCCCGCCGGTGATGTTGGGGTGCCCCAAATGACATCATCACCCCTCCAGGCCCCCAAACCCCCCTTTTTATTCAGCCCCCAAAAAGGCACAACAGGAGGGAAACGGCCCCAACCGGCGGCTCGTTACGTCAATAATGCCGTTGGCGTATGTACGCACGCACCCCCGCCAAAAAGGGGGGCTCCGCTAGAAAGATAAAGGAGGGGCAGCCCCCCCAAACGCTTGCAGCCCCCCCTTAGCCCCCGTCCCGCAGGCTGGCAGCCGGCCCCTTACCCTCAGCACGCCCAACGACCGGCAGGCAAACCCGGGCCGGGGGTCTCTCCTGAGCACCACGGGACGCTTACAGCGAGGCATCTGAAAAACAAAAATCCCAACGGATATTTCAGCACGTTAAAAAAACAGCACCGAAGGCACCAGCGGAATTCGGTCAGGACAAGGGAGAGGGCAGCAGTCGAGCTAAAGGAGGGTGCCAGGCAAACGGGTGTCCTGGTTTCGGCTGGGATAGGGTTAAATTTCTTCCTAGCGCTGTGTTTTGGATTTAGTAGGAGGAGAACGTTGATAACACCCTGATGTTTTCAGTTGTTGCTAAGTGCCCTCCTAGTCCAAGGACAGCTCCCGTGCCTACTGACTGAGCTAGGTACACAAGGTGGGAGGGAACACAGCCAGGACAGCCAGCCCAGCTGGCCAACGGGGTATTCCATACCATGTGACGTCATGCTCAGTATATGAAGGGTAGGCGTGATCCAGGAAGTACCGATCACTACTTGGTTATCGGTCAGCGCGGGTGGTGAGCAACTGCATTGTGCATCACTCATTTTGTATATTTTATCATTATCATCATTTTCCCTTTTTTTCCCTGTTCTATTAAACTGTCTTTACCTCAACCCACGAGTTTTTCCTCACTCTTACCCTTCCGATTCTCTCCCCGTCCCGCTGGGGGTGGGGGGGAGTGAGTGAGCGGCTGCGTGGTATTTGGCTGCCTGCCGGGTTAAACCGCGACAACGGGTCAGCTCGAAATACAACGCGGCCTTTAAAAGCTCGAGCGATTCGAACGCTTAAAATCCGCGTGAGGACTAATTGACGCGATTCTGAACGCGTCCTTCGCAGAGAAGTAAACGCTCTCGCTGGTGTCGGAAAACGCCCCGTCCCTTCCTTACAGCACCGCTGCCGGGAGATAACCCCGTGAGGCTGCAGGACAAGGGCGCGCCGTAATCAGCATCTACGCTCACGGATCCGCCGCCACAGCTCCAGCCCTTGCGCTGCTGCTGCTGCTGCTGCGCATCTCGCTCGCTTGGCCGATAAAGCTGAAAGTGAAGCGTAAAACTTTGAAGAGTAAAATGAAAAAGAAAGAACAAATCTCAGCAATTCATTTTATGTAAACGGACGCGCACCTTTTTAGCATACGTACAATGAGAAGGCTTATACCGTAAAAGTATTTCATTTTCCTTTTGCGTTAATTGAAATTGCGTAGCTGTGAATTCATGCCGTTAAATTATCTACCTCCAAACTACACAGCTATCGTTTGACCAGGGGTTTTGCGTGCGTTACGTGACTAGGAGCGGCGCCGAGACCGATGCTACCGAACTGCCGGGGAAAGGCGCCGTCGAAAGCGAGACAGAAATAAAGGACTTCAGAGCGCTCTGCCAAAAGATCGGGAAAAAAGCCCGTAACGTTCAGTTGCCTCTCTTTTGAAACGTTTAGAGCAACTACCCAACTGCTTAAGCACACCTAATAAATTATACGCTACGGCTATTTGGCAGTTGCAGTTTAAACAACGCAAGTCAGTTTGGAAGTTATACAATTTTAACTTTCTTTTTAAAATTTCATTTACGATAGAAAAATCAGTGAGATAAGAGATCTCCCGTATGGTTTTACTCTTTTTTTGGGGGGGGGGGAGGGGGGGGTGGGGGCAGGCCGTGGGGAATATCAAATCCCCAGTGCTGCAATACAGCAGGCTACCAAAAAGGACTGGCAGGTTTGCTAACGCTGTTGGCCGTAGCCGAGCGTGCGGAGGAACGCGTCTTTACGATCTCTCGACCGTTACACCCGAGAACCAAAGATCAGCCGTACGTCGACTATCGGAAGACATGCTGCGCTTGGGTCTGTGCAAGGAAATCGGCTTACCCCCCTTTTTTTTTTTCCCAGAGAGAGAGAGAGCGAAAAGTCTCCTTGCGGATGACTTCTACTGCCGAGCACGTCATCTCTGAAGATCCATTCTGATGGGAAGTTCGTAAAAGGCAACTCCTTTGAACGAGAAAGATTTCCATTCTGGAAAATCTCTTTCCAACCAAAGTCAAAATTACGCGCTGCAGGTTAAGGAAAAAGGACGCGATAGAAGCAGTAACTCACCAAAACCACATCAGGACTCTCTGTCGCTAGTTACGAGGCTGCTACCGCTTCTCGGGAAAGCCTGGAAAACGCACCGAAGCGACACCGATTTGTCCCGTGTTGTCCGCGCCTCTTCTTTGACCTTGATTGCTTTTAGCACAGATGCTAGCATCTCAGTAAGGTGTTCGAGTGCTCCTGTAAGGCATTTTAAACACTGACTGACTGAAAAAGCCTAAAGCTTTTATCGTGAAAACAAAGCCTGTTTCTCCCGAACATCCCAACTCTTACAAACGGTTCCTTTCCTCTTCTAGTCCAACGTTATTTTCACAGCACCCTTTCATAGCAAGCGCACAGAAACAGAAGACCGTGCTTGCAGGAAGAGAAAACAGACGGAGGGCAGCAAGCTTTGCATAGGCGTACCACGCTCCAGAACAGACCTCCTTTATTTTTAGTATTTGCGTTAAAATATTTCACATTAAAAAATCACATAGAAGGAGAGCTGCCACGTTCCTCGTGTTAACTGTAAAGTCCGTGCTACAAGCACCTTAGGAAAAATGCAGACACGTATCACAGGCCTACTTTGTACTTGCAGACCACTACGGACCCTTTCCATCTGTCTCGTACTTTCACGGCAGTTGACGTTCTGCTGAGAGGAAAGGAAAAAAAAAACAAACAACGTTTAGCACAAAGCTTCCTTTGCCGTGAAGAGAACAACTGAGTGGAGGAGAAAGTATTTGGCATCGTCTTTGGTGCAGCTGTTGAGACAGGCCACTAGAACTTCTGCACGTTTTAGACAACCGTGCCTTTTTTTTGGCTCATCGGCAGCTTTAGTTTCGCTAGAACTCACTTTCCTAGAGACGCGCAGGTGACGGGCACAGGTACCTACGTACGTTTTCTCAAGCCTAAGTAGCGCCGCGATTTCCTCACCCGATACGTCCCAAGTGGAGTATTTTTGTTAAAGAGTACGGCAACCCGTCCGTCCTCGCAAACTCGCTGCGGAAGAGGAATCCTTTTTTCCAGGCCGTTTCTCCAAACAGTCCAGATCTTTGAAAACCGCAGTTGTTTTAAAACATTTGGAGCACGTTGCCAAACAACGCTTGGCAGTAAGACTTTGACGTGTTTGACGCACGCAAATCTGGGGTAACTCGCTATTTGCTTCCTGTTGTCGTTGTTCTTCCTTCAGAAATTCTACTTGTAGCCAAGTTATTCGCTACTGGTTCAAGCATTTACCTTCCAGCTATTACCAGCGCGTTTACACAGGCAAGGAACTAAATCGCTCTTCTAAAACTACCCGAGTGAAAATGACAGCCACGAAAGAGGAGCGACAGAGAAGGAAAGGAGAGGTCAGGCAGCAAGAGAGCTCTGCAGGCTGCCACCAGTCAACGTCGCACTCTTAAGGAAAAACAAACAAACAAACAAACAAACAAACAAACAAACAAAAAACCAAACAAAAAAAAACCCAAAACACACAAACACAAAAACCAACAACAAAACAGAACCTTGACGTTGTACCTTTCTTTTCTTTTGGAGCTCGTCCCTGTCTCAGCTGATCGTCTCGACAGAGCACAAAGTGCAGATGATCCGTATCCCGATGACATCTGCACGCGATGAACACGTGTTCAGAAATAGTCCAGATCTGTAAGACTGGTGTCATTTGTGTGGTTCCAAGCATCACAACTCCGTTTTACTGACCAATGCATTTGTGAGGAAACTAAGTAGCTTTTAAACGTAGCCTCTCCTTGGGGAGAAAAATGCGTTAGGGAGTGAAAAAAAGGATGATTCAGAGCTCCCAACCATGACGGAGCAGCGGGAAAACTAATGAAAGTGAAGACCAACAGCAGCAACGTGAAGCGGCATTTGGCTTCAATTCTGATCACGTACTTAAGCGGCTCTCCAAGTCTATACCTCCATCCTATGAACGACTAGCCCTTTTTTGGAAGGACCAACTTTTGTCCTTCAAAGTGCTAGATTGAAGACTCCACTGAACAGAACGTGGATTGAGCCACAGGACAACGTGCCATCGACGCTCTAATGAAAAAAAAATCACGTAAAAATCAAGTTGAAATATCAGCTTCCATCGTGTCTCATTCATTACGTTTCTAGTAGTACCCGGGTGCTCCAAAATTCACTCTCCTGACACCACGTAGTACTACAAATTGAGTTACGCAGGTAAAAATAAAAGGCTCTTTCCAACCTGCCCGTAAAATCAGTACGAACAAACAGAAAAGAAACACTTGACCCTAAAGAAGGTCACAGGCAGCTCTTAATTTATCGTAGGCGAAAGCTCATTCTTTTCCCTGAAAGGAAAACGCTCGTAACTACCCAGGGACCGATGCGGGAACGAGGCACGCGCGCTCTGTTAACGGCAACTGTTCATCAGCTTTTCTGCACCGGCACAAATTTGCCTTTTCCCTGGGTTTGACGTGGAGCACCTGCAGCGTCCTTGAACGCGCCAATGTTTCTCCCCGCTCCCCCGGCCCCCCACGTGCCATTACCTGAGCAGCAAGCGGCATCAGCCACGCAGGATTTTCTTCACGTGACGCAGAAGGTGACGCTGGGGAAAGAGGAGGCACAAAATGAACCTGTTTGTCACACCCAGCCAACGGTGAAAACCCAGGGAAGGATTCTGCCGTGCGGGGCCGGGCTGTGCACCCCCGGAGCTCCAGCCGGCCGGTTTCGCTCCCCTTTGCCGGGTACCGGGGAGACACCGCCGCCTCGTGCTGCCGCCTGCCCCCCGGGGAGAGCCGGGGGACCCCCACCTCACTTCAGCCCTCGGGAACGGGACCGGGAGAGACCCTCCACGCAAAGAGAGCGGATCCACGCGTGGCGTGGATTTAATCCCCGAGGGAAGAGGCCGGGCTCCCCGCTGGCAGAAGGACAACTCGCCTCCCTGCCGCTCGGAGCGCCTTGCCGGGGACAGCCCTGCCTGCGCCTGGCTGCTCTTCAGCCGTGCTGGGAGTGCAGTCTGGCCGACGGATGCTCCGGCAAACAGACACTGCAGCGAATCGCAGCTCCCGCTCGTTACAGCTGCTGGTAATTTTGCCTCTGGCTAAGGCATGCCCCAGACAGCGGACACCTCGTCTCGTTCCAGCTCCTGCTTGCTACGGTTCTGGCTAATCGAAGCTCCAGCTCTGCACCGTTGATTTCAGCTCCTTCTCCTTACAAGCTCCAGCTATTTGCAACAGCCTGGGCTTTTGACAAGGTCGTAAACCAACCGCCGTCAAAACTCGACTATTAGGATTAAATATCATAGTTGGACATTGTATAAGCATTAATGAGTTTGTACGACTAATTAGTTAATAACTATTCTAAGCAGTCGACAAGCAAGAGCTGGACTCGAAGAGGGCGTGCGGGGTCTGAAAAGCAGAGACCGCCTCTTCCCCCCAGAGACCACCGCAGACGTTGAGTTGGGCCTGGTGCATGCCGGCCTCCCGCACTTCGGGGTGCAGCAGGACCAGACCCGCCCCCCCCCCCCCCCGAGAGGATCCACGCACCCTGCCCACCCCCTGCTTTCCCCTGCAGCCCCCAATGCCCTCCCACCCCCCCGCACAAACGGCCAAACCGGCTTCTGCTTTAGGCCCCCAAACCAGCTCACTTAGCGCCCATTTCTGAGCCCAAAAACCCAGCTGCTGCGCCTCTTCTCAAGTCCCAAAGGTGCCCCCGGGGAGGGCAAGCGCTTGCGTGATGCTTCGGGCAGAAACGGGGCTGAAAGGTCCGATCCCGGTGCCGGGGGAGCAGAGGCGAGCTGGCTGGGACCAGCTTTTGCTCCTGGAACAACCCCAGGTCCCTGCTCCGAGGTCCTCCCCTTGGGGCCCTGGGGTGGACCTGTCCCTCCCCTTCAAATGCTGCAGGAGTTTCGGGGGCAGAAGGCCGTTTCTAAGCCCTCTCTCCAGCAGCTCCTCCCTCGACTCGGCCCGCGAAGCCCCCAGTCTGCCTGCAGGGAGGGCTGGGGGGTCCCCGGCCCCACGGGGCGACAGTGGGGACTCGCAGGGAGGATCTGTTTGCACAAAGCGCCCCCCCCCCCCCCCCCCGCCGGCCGGCCCCCCCCGCCCCGGCCCACTGCGCGGCCCCCCTAGGGCACGCAGCCCCCCCCCCAACTCCCCACTCCCCAGATGCTCACAGCCCCTCCCCCGCCTGGAGCCCCCCCAGACCCTGTCCCCGGAGCCTGCAGAACCGCCCCCCCCCCCCGCCACAGCCCGGCTCCCCGGGCCCGCGGCCCCTCACACTCACGCTGCGCCGCCGCCTCGGTGCAGAGCCCGCCGCGCGGCCCGTTGGAATACCGTCCGCAACCAATCAGCGCGCGGCTCCACCGGACCGCCCGCGCGAGGCACGCCGGGAGTTGTAGTCCCCACCCGGGGACCGCGCATGCGCACGGCGCCCCGGGGACCGCGCACGGCGCCCCGGGGACCGCGCACGCGCACGGCTCGCAGCCCCTCCCCAGCGTTTGCAAGCACTTCCCAGCCCCAGGACCCCCGGAGCTCACAGCACCCGACCACACCATTTTCCAGCCCCCTGGGAGCCCCACTCTCAAGTCCCGCCAGGACCCACAGCCCCACTCCCCAGCTCCTTGGGGGACCTTGATCTCGATGCTCCGGGAGTCCTCCAGGTGTACTCTCTGGTCTGGACGTCCGTCTCTATGATCCGGCGTTCCTCCAGGAGTACTCTCTAGGCCGGACTTTGCTCTCTATGGTCCGGCAGTCCTCCGGGGGTACTCTCTAGGCCGGACTTTGCTCTCTATGGTCCGGCAGTCCTCCGGGGGTACTCTCTAGGCCGGACTTTGCTCTCTATGGTCCGGCAGTCCTCCGGGCGTACTCTCTAGGCCGGACTTTGCTCTCTATGGTCCGGCAGTCCTCCGGGCGTACTCTCTAGGCCGGACTTTGCTCTCTATGGTCCGGCAGTCCTCCAGGGGGTACTATCTAGGCCGGACTCTGCTCTCTATGGTCCGGCAGTCCTCCGCGGGTACTCTCTAGGCCGGACTTTGCTCTCTATGGTCCGGCAGTCCTCCAGGGGGTACTCTCTAGGCCGGACTTTGCTCTCTATGGTCCGGCAGTCCTCCGGGGGTACTCTCTAGGCCGGACTTTGCTCTCTATGGTCCGGCAGTCCTCCGGGGGTACTCTCTAGGCCGGACTTTGCTCTCTATGGTCCGGCAGTCCTCCGGGCGTACTCTCTAGGCCGGACTTTGCTCTCTATGGTCCGGCAGTCCTCCGGGGGTACTCTCTAGGCCGGACTTTGCTCTCTATGGTCCGGCAGTCCTCCAGGGGGTACTCTCTAGGCCGGACTCTGCTCTCTATGGTCCGGCAGTCCTCCAGGGGGTACTCTCTAGGCGGGACTTTGCTCTCTATGGTCCGGCAGTCCTCCGCGGGTACTCTCTAGGCCGGACTTTGCTCTCTATGGTCCGGCAGTCCTCCGCGGGTACTCTCTAGGCCGGACTTTGCTCTCTATGGTCCGGCAGTCCTCCAGGGGGTACTCTCTGGTCCAGCTCCCGTCTCTATGGTCCGGCAGTCCTCCAGGGGGTACTCTCTAGGCCGGACTTTGCTCTCTATGGTCCGGCAGTCCTCCAGGGGGTACTCTCTAGGCCGGACTCTGCTCTCTATGGTCCGGCAGTCTTCCAGGGGGTACTCTCTAGGCCGGACTCTGCTCTCTATGGTCCGGAAGTTCCCCACGTGCACTCTCCGGTCTGGACGACCGTCTCGATGGTCCGGCAGTCCTCCAGCTGTACTCTCTAGGCCGCACATTTTCCTCTATGGTGCGGAAGTCCCCCAGCTACATTCTATGCGTCTGGACCTCCGTCTCTATGGTCCCGAAGTCCTCCAGGTGTACTCTCTGGCCCGGCAGTCCGCCATCTCTATGGTCCGGGAGTCCTCCAGCTATACTCTCTGGTCTGGACTGGTCTGGGCTCTATGGTCCGGAAGTCCTCCAGCCCCTCTCCCCGACCCCCTAGGGCTCGCAGCCCCCCCCGGCCCCCCCGGGATGCACAGCCCCACTCCTCGGCCCCCTCGGGGGTCCGCAGCCCCCCCAGTCCCCCTCCCCAGATGCTCACAGGGGGAAAGGAACGGCTCGGCCTCAAGCTCTGCGGGCTGCCTGTGGCCCCTGCAGAGCCCACGATCCTCGGCAGCCCACACGCGGGGCGAAGCTCACAGCCCGAGAAGGAGTCACGGGGAGCCGCCGCTCCTGCCACAACCCTCCTTCCCAGCCTGCTGCTGGAGCACAAGGCACTTGAAAGCAGCAGGAAAGAACAAGGAGGGCCTCGCAAGATGGCAGGAATAACGCGGGCAGCCTAAAGCGTTTAGCCAGCAGGGCTTGCCACTCACCTCGTGCCGTGGTCGAATCCCAGCCCGCAACTCAGCACCACACAACCGCTCACTCGCTGCCCCCTCAGCGGGAGGGGGGAGAGAATTGGAAGGGCAAAAGTGAAAAAACTCCACTTGTAAGGGAAAGGGGGGGGGGGGAAAAACCCCAAACAACAGAGAGAAAAAACCCAGACAGACAAGCGGTACAAACGAAAACAAGGGCTCGCCGCCAACCGCCCGATGCCCAGCCAGCCGCAGCCCAGCAGCGGCCCCCCCGCCAACCGCCCCCCGAGTTTTATTTCCTGACGTCATAGTGTCTGGAACATCCCCTGGGTCCGCCGGGGTCAGCTCTCCCAGCGGTGCCCCCTCCCAGGCCCTCGCGCACCCCCAGCCCGCTCGCCGGCAGGGCGGGGCGAGGAGCAGCACAGCCCCCGGCGCCGTGCAAGCGCTGCGCAGCGGGAACTCGCGCAGCCCCGCGTCACCCACGCCGTTTTCAGCACAAACCCAAAACGCAGGAGGAGGGCGAGCGGGGTGGGAGCGGGGGGCGGGGGAGCGGGAGGGGGGTGCCAGAGTTTGGGCGGGGGGCAACGGGCAGGTTGGCGGGGCAGGCAGCACCCCAGGGGTCCGGGCCCCTCAAATGGCTGGTGTTTCACCCCAAAGCTTCCCCAAATCGGGGGGTTTTTTGCTTTTCTATAATATCAAAACTGGGGTTTTTTCCTTTTCCAAAATATTCCACTTGGAGGTTTTTCAACGCTTTTTCACAACAAAAATTGGCGATTTTTGCTTTTTCGTTTTGTGCATGAAAATGGGGGTTTTTTTGCTTTCCGGCTGCCCAAATCCTGGTGGATTTGGCTTTCCCGGGAGCTCCAAGTTGGGTATTTTTCCCCAAAAAATGCGGGTTTTCTTTTTCCCCACCCCTTGCAGGCCCCAAATTAGGGGTTTTGTGGTGTTTTTATGCCGTGGCAGCAGGTCCCGCTCTGTGTGCACGGCCCTGCAGGGGAAAGTCCCTGTTGGGGGAACTGGCCCCCAATCAGGATGGGAAAAGGTGGAAAAGGAGAACAGGGAAGAGGCAGCCTTTGAAAGCGCTTTTGTATCTTCAATAGAGAGGTGTTTCGGGGGGGGGGGGGGGGGTGTGAAGATTCTATAAACAGGGTTTCTTTGCATTTTAAAAACCTTATCTATCATAGACGTTTACGCTTAACGTATTTACACATACCTCTATATGTATATTTAGTGAATATATTTATGTTTCACTTATACCCCCCTATTTCCCACTCATTATATATAATACCCGCTCAGACTATATATCTGTCGACTTACATATTTTAACACTTAAATGTCTTTATAGACTTCTCTATTTAAACTTACATATATTTACACTTATCTCTTTATAGACTTAGATTTTAGACTTAGATACCTATTTACACTTATAGATCATCTCTTAGATTACATACAATGCCTATTTAGGCTCTCTACATAACACGTAGTGAGTGTAGACAGCGGTATCTATTCAGACTTTTTTCTATTTTCAATTCCTTCATACATAAAATATATCATCCCTTTTGCATTTGGAAGTGCTTTCTTTTTTAATTTATACAGACGTGAGTTCTTTTTGTATTTTAAAACCCTATATAACGTCTTCCGAATTTTTTTCTGCTCTAAAATCCTTTATATAATAGGGCAGGTATAGGTTCCTATTTTGAAATCCTTGTATACGTATAAAGGAATATTATTTTTCCATATATAGAACAAGGAGAGATTTTTCTCTATTTCGAGGCCTCACAGATAGATTTACAGTTTTTTAAAAATTTTTGAACCCCCCCAGGAATTATCAGGCATTTTTGGGCTGTGACCCCCTTTTTGGGGGGGGGGGGGACGACCCCCCCTTCCCCACTCACCTGCTCCTCCACGGCATCATCAGCCCGCCGGTGATGTTGGGGTGCCCCAAATGACATCATCACCCCTCCAGGCCCCCAAACCCCCCTTTTTATTCAGCCCCCAAAAAGGCACAACAGGAGGGAAACGGCCCCAACCGGCGGCTCGTTACGTCAATAATGCCGTTGGCGTATGTACGCACGCACCCCCGCCAAAAAGGGGGGCTCCGCTAGAAAGATAAAGGAGGGGCAGCCCCCCCAAACGCTTGCAGCCCCCCCTTAGCCCCCGTCCCGCAGGCTGGCAGCCGGCCCCTTACCCTCAGCACGCCCAACGACCGGCAGGCAAACCCGGGCCGGGGGTCTCTCCTGAGCACCACGGGACGCTTACAGCGAGGCATCTGAAAAACAAAAATCCCAACGGATATTTCAGCACGTTAAAAAAACAGCACCGAAGGCACCAGCGGAATTCGGTCAGGACAAGGGAGAGGGCAGCAGTCGAGCTAAAGGAGGGTGCCAGGCAAACGGGTGTCCTGGTTTCGGCTGGGATAGGGTTAAATTTCTTCCTAGCGCTGTGTTTTGGATTTAGTAGGAGGAGAACGTTGATAACACACTGATGTTTTCAGTTGTTGCTAAGTGCCCTCCTAGTCCAAGGACAGCTCCCGTGCCTACTGACTGAGCTAGGTACACAAGGTGGGAGGGAACACAGCCAGGACAGCCAGCCCAGCTGGCCAACGGGGTATTCCATACCATGTGACGTCATGCTCAGTATATGAAGGGTAGGCGTGATCCAGGAAGTACCGATCACTACTTGGTTATCGGTCAGCGCGGGTGGTGAGCAACTGCATTGTGCATCACTCATTTTGTATATTTTATCATTATCATCATTATTTTCCCTTTTTTTCCCTGTTCTATTAAACTGTCTTTACCTCAACCCACGAGTTTTTCCTCACTCTTACCCTTCCGATTCTCTCCCCGTCCCGCTGGGGGTGGGGGGGAGTGAGTGAGCGGCTGCGTGGTATTTGGCTGCCTGCCGGGTTAAACCGCGACAACGGGTCAGCTCGAAATACAACGCGGCCTTTAAAAGCTCGAGCGATTCGAACGCTTAAAATCCGCGTGAGGACTAATTGACGCGATTCTGAACGCGTCCTTCGCAGAGAAGTAAACGCTCTCGCTGGTGTCGGAAAACGCCCCGTCCCTTCCTTACAGCACCGCTGCCGGGAGATAACCCCGTGAGGCTGCAGGACAAGGGCGCGCCGTAATCAGCATCTACGCTCACGGATCCGCCGCCACAGCTCCAGCCCTTGCGCTGCTGCTGCTGCTGCTGCGCATCTCGCTTGCTTGGCCGATAAAGCTGAAAGTGAAGCGTAAAACTTTGAAGAGTAAAATGAAAAAGAAAGAACAAATCTCAGCAATTCATTTTATGTAAACGGACGCGCACCTTTTTAGCATACGTACAATGAGAAGGCTTATACCGTAAAAGTATTTCATTTTCCTTTTGCGTTAATTGAAATTGCGTAGCTGTGAATTCATGCCGTTAAATTATCTACCTCCAAACTACACAGCTATCGTTTGACCAGGGGTTTTGCGTGCGTTACGTGACTAGGAGCGGCGCCGAGACCGATGCTACCGAACTGCCGGGGAAAGGCGCCGTCGAAAGCGAGACAGAAATAAAGGACTTCAGAGCGCTCTGCCAAAAGATCGGGAAAAAAGCCCGTAACGTTCAGTTGCCTCTCTTTTGAAACGTTTAGAGCAACTACCCAACTGCTTAAGCACACCTAATAAATTATACGCTACGGCTATTTGGCAGTTGCAGTTTAAACAACGCAAGTCAGTTTGGAAGTTATACAATTTTAACTTTCTTTTTAAAATTTCATTTACGATAGAAAAATCAGTGAGATAAGAGATCTCCCGTATGGTTTTACTCTTTTTTTGGGGGGGGGGGAGGGGGGGGTGGGGGCAGGCCGTGGGGAATATCAAATCCCCAGTGCTGCAATACAGCAGGCTACCAAAAAGGACTGGCAGGTTTGCTAACGCTGTTGGCCGTAGCCGAGCGTGCGGAGGAACGCGTCTTTACGATCTCTCGACCGTTACACCCGAGAACCAAAGATCAGCCGTACGTCGACTATCGGAAGACATGCTGCGCTTGGGTCTGTGCAAGGAAATCGGCTTACCCCCCTTTTTTTTTTTCCCAGAGAGAGAGAGAGCGAAAAGTCTCCTTGCGGATGACTTCTACTGCCGAGCACGTCATCTCTGAAGATCCATTCTGATGGGAAGTTCGTAAAAGGCAACTCCTTTGAACGAGAAAGATTTCCATTCTGGAAAATCTCTTTCCAACCAAAGTCAAAATTACGCGCTGCAGGTTAAGGAAAAAGGACGCGATAGAAGCAGTAACTCACCAAAACCACATCAGGACTCTCTGTCGCTAGTTACGAGGCTGCTACCGCTTCTCGGGAAAGCCTGGAAAACGCACCGAAGCGACACCGATTTGTCCCGTGTTGTCCGCGCCTCTTCTTTGACCTTGATTGCTTTTAGCACAGATGCTAGCATCTCAGTAAGGTGTTCGAGTGCTCCTGTAAGGCATTTTAAACACTGACTGACTGAAAAAGCCTAAAGCTTTTATCGTGAAAACAAAGCCTGTTTCTCCCGAACATCCCAACTCTTACAAACGGTTCCTTTCCTCTTCTAGTCCAACGTTATTTTCACAGCACCCTTTCATAGCAAGCGCACAGAAACAGAAGACCGTGCTTGCAGGAAGAGAAAACAGACGGAGGGCAGCAAGCTTTGCATAGGCGTACCACGCTCCAGAACAGACCTCCTTTATTTTTAGTATTTGCGTTAAAATATTTCACATTAAAAAATCACATAGAAGGAGAGCTGCCACGTTCCTCGTGTTAACTGTAAAGTCCGTGCTACAAGCACCTTAGGAAAAATGCAGACACGTATCACAGGCCTACTTTGTACTTGCAGACCACTACGGACCCTTTCCATCTGTCTCGTACTTTCACGGCAGTTGACGTTCTGCTGAGAGGAAAGGAAAAAAAAAACAAACAACGTTTAGCACAAAGCTTCCTTTGCCGTGAAGAGAACAACTGAGTGGAGGAGAAAGTATTTGGCATCGTCTTTGGTGCAGCTGTTGAGACAGGCCACTAGAACTTCTGCACGTTTTAGACAACCGTGCCTTTTTTTTGGCTCATCGGCAGCTTTAGTTTCGCTAGAACTCACTTTCCTAGAGACGCGCAGGTGACGGGCACAGGTACCTACGTACGTTTTCTCAAGCCTAAGTAGAGCCGCGATTTCCTCACCCGATACGTCCCAAGTGGAGTATTTTTGTTAAAGAGTACGGCAACCCGTCCGTCCTCGCAAACTCGCTGCGGAAGAGGAATCCTTTTTTCCAGGCCGTTTCTCCAAACAGTCCAGATCTTTGAAAACCGCAGTTGTTTTAAAACATTTGGAGCACGTTGCCAAACAACGCTTGGCAGTAAGACTTTGACGTGTTTGACGCACGCAAATCTGGGGTAACTCGCTATTTGCTTCCTGTTGTCGTTGTTCTTCCTTCAGAAATTCTACTTGTAGCCAAGTTATTCGCTACTGGTTCAAGCATTTACCTTCCAGCTATTACCAGCGCGTTTACACAGGCAAGGAACTAAATCGCTCTTCTAAAACTACCCGAGTGAAAATGACAGCCACGAAAGAGGAGCGACAGAGAAGGAAAGGAGAGGTCAGGCAGCAAGAGAGCTCTGCAGGCTGCCACCAGTCAACGTCGCACTCTTAAGGAAAAACAAACAAACAAACAAACAAACAAACAAACAAACAAAAAACCAAACAAAAAAAAACCCAAAACACACAAACACAAAAACCAACAACAAAACAGAACCTTGACGTTGTACCTTTCTTTTCTTTTGGAGCTCGTCCCTGTCTCAGCTGATCGTCTCGACAGAGCACAAAGTGCAGATGATCCGTATCCCGATGACATCTGCACGCGATGAACACGTGTTCAGAAATAGTCCAGATCTGTAAGACTGGTGTCATTTGTGTGGTTCCAAGCATCATAACTCCATTTTACTGACCAATGCATTTGTGAGGAAACTAAGTAGCTTTTAAACGTAGCCTCTCCTTGGGGAGAAAAATGCGTTAGGGAGTGAAAAAAAGGATGATTCAGAGCTCCCAACCATGACGGAGCAGCGGGAAAACTAATGAAAGTGAAGACCAACAGCAGCAACGTGAAGCGGCATTTGGCTTCAATTCTGATCACGTACTTAAGCGGCTCTCCAAGTCTATACCTCCATCCTATGAACGACTAGCCCTTTTTTGGAAGGACCAACTTTTGTCCTTCAAAGTGCTAGATTGAAGACTCCACTGAACAGAACGTGGATTGAGCCACAGGACAACGTGCCATCGACGCTCTAATGAAAAAAAAATCACGTAAAAATCAAGTTGAAATATCAGCTTCCATCGTGTCTCATTCATTACGTTTCTAGTAGTACCCGGGTGCTCCAAAATTCACTCTCCTGACACCACGTAGTACTACAAATTGAGTTACGCAGGTAAAAATAAAAGGCTCTTTCCAACCTGCCCGTAAAATCAGTACGAACAAACAGAAAAGAAACACTTGACCCTAAAGAAGGTCACAGGCAGCTCTTAATTTATCGTAGGCGAAAGCTCATTCTTTTCCCTGAAAGGAAAACGCTCGTAACTACCCAGGGACCGATGCGGGAACGAGGCACGCGCGCTCTGTTAACGGCAACTGTTCATCAGCTTTTCTGCACCGGCACAAATTTGCCTTTTCCCTGGGTTTGACGTGGAGCACCTGCAGCGTCCTTGAACGCGCCAATGTTTCTCCCCGCTCCCCCGGCCCCCCACGTGCCATTACCTGAGCAGCAAGCGGCATCAGCCACGCAGGATTTTCTTCACGTGACGCAGAAGGTGACGCTGGGGAAAGAGGAGGCACAAAATGAACCTGTTTGTCACACCCAGCCAACGGTGAAAACCCAGGGAAGGATTCTGCCGTGCGGGGCCGGGCTGTGCACCCCCGGAGCTCCAGCCGGCCGGTTTCGCTCCCCTTTGCCGGGTACCGGGGAGACACCGCCGCCTCGTGCTGCCGCCTGCCCCCCGGGGAGAGCCGGGGGACCCCCACCTCACTTCAGCCCTCGGGAACGGGACCGGGAGAGACCCTCCACGCAAAGAGAGCGGATCCACGCGTGGCGTGGATTTAATCCCCGAGGGAAGAGGCCGGGCTCCCCGCTGGCAGAAGGACAACTCGCCTCCCTGCCGCTCGGAGCGCCTTGCCGGGGACAGCCCTGCCTGCGCCTGGCTGCTCTTCAGCCGTGCTGGGAGTGCAGTCTGGCCGACGGATGCTCCGGCAAACAGACACTGCAGCGAATCGCAGCTCCCGCTCGTTACAGCTGCTGGTAATTTTGCCTCTGGCTAAGGCATGCCCCAGACAGCGGACACCTCGTCTCGTTCCAGCTCCTGCTTGCTACGGTTCTGGCTAATCGAAGCTCCAGCTCTGCACCGTTGATTTCAGCTCCTTCTCCTTACAAGCTCCAGCTATTTACAACAGCCTGGGCTTTTGACAAGGTCGTAAACCAACCGCCGTCAAAACTCGACTATTAGGATTAAATATCATAGTTGGACATTGTATAAGCATTAATGAGTTTGTACGACTAATTAGTTAATAACTATTCTAAGCAGTCGACAAGCAAGAGCTGGACTCGAAGAGGGCGTGCGGGGTCTGAAAAGCAGAGACCGCCTCTTCCCCCCAGAGACCACCGCAGACGTTGAGTTGGGCCTGGTGCATGCCGGCCTCCCGCACTTCGGGGTGCAGCAGGACCAGACCCGCCCCCCCCCCCCCCCGAGAGGATCCACGCACCCTGCCCACCCCCTGCTTTCCCCTGCAGCCCCCAATGCCCTCCCACCCCCCCGCACAAACGGCCAAACCGGCTTCTGCTTTAGGCCCCCAAACCAGCTCACTTAGCGCCCATTTCTGAGCCCAAAAACCCAGCTGCTGCGCCTCTTCTCAAGTCCCAAAGGTGCCCCCGGGGAGGGCAAGCGCTTGCGTGATGCTTCGGGCAGAAACGGGGCTGAAAGGTCCGATCCCGGTGCCGGGGGAGCAGAGGCGAGCTGGCTGGGACCAGCTTTTGCTCCTGGAACAACCCCAGGTCCCTGCTCCGAGGTCCTCCCCTTGGGGCCCTGGGGTGGACCTGTCCCTCCCCTTCAAATGCTGCAGGAGTTTCGGGGGCAGAAGGCCGTTTCTAAGCCCTCTCTCCAGCAGCTCCTCCCTCGACTCGGCCCGCGAAGCCCCCAGTCTGCCTGCAGGGAGGGCTGGGGGGTCCCCGGCCCCACGGGGCGACAGTGGGGACTCGCAGGGAGGATCTGTTTGCACAAAGCGCCCCCCCCCCCCCCCCCCGCCGGCCGGCCCCCCCCGCCCCGGCCCACTGCGCGGCCCCCCTAGGGCACGCAGCCCCCCCCCCAACTCCCCACTCCCCAGATGCTCACAGCCCCTCCCCCGCCTGGAGCCCCCCCAGACCCTGTCCCCGGAGCCTGCAGAACCGCCCCCCCCCCCCGCCACAGCCCGGCTCCCCGGGCCCGCGGCCCCTCACACTCACGCTGCGCCGCCGCCTCGGTGCAGAGCCCGCCGCGCGGCCCGTTGGAATACCGTCCGCAACCAATCAGCGCGCGGCTCCACCGGACCGCCCGCGCGAGGCACGCCGGGAGTTGTAGTCCCCACCCGGGGACCGCGCATGCGCACGGCGCCCCGGGGACCGCGCATGCGCACGGCGCCCCGGGGACCGCGCACGGCGCCCCGGGGACCGCGCATGCGCACGGCGCCCCGGGGACCGCGCACGGCGCCCCGGGGACCGCGCACGGCGCCCCGGGGACCGCGCACGCGCACGGCTCGCAGCCCCTCCCCAGCGTTTGCAAGCACTTCCCAGCCCCAGGACCCCCGGAGCTCACAGCACCCGACCACACCATTTTCCAGCCCCCTGGGAGCCCCACTCTCAAGTCCCGCCAGGACCCACAGCCCCACTCCCCAGCTCCTTGGGGGACCTTGATCTCGATGCTCCGGGAGTCCTCCAGGTGTACTCTCTGGTCTGGACGTCCGTCTCTATGATCCGGCGTTCCTCCAGGAGTACTCTCTAGGCCGGACTTTGCTCTCTATGGTCCGGCAGTCCTCCGGGGGTACTCTCTAGGCCGGACTTTGCTCTCTATGGTCCGGCAGTCCTCCGGGCGTACTCTCTAGGCCGGACTTTGCTCTCTATGGTCCGGCAGTCCTCCAGGGGGTACTATCTAGGCCGGACTCTGCTCTCTATGGTCCGGCAGTCCTCCAGGGGGTACTCTCTAGGCGGGACTTTGCTCTCTATGGTCCGGCAGTCCTCCGTGGGTACTCTCTAGGCCGGACTTTGCTCTCTATGGTCCGGCAGTCCTCCGCGGGTACTCTCTAGGCCGGACTTTGCTCTCTATGGTCCGGCAGTCCTCCAGGGGGTACTCTCTGGTCCAGCTCCCGTCTCTATGGTCCGGCAGTCCTCCAGGGGGTACTCTCTAGGCCGGACTTTGCTCTCTATGGTCCGGCAGTCCTCCGGGGGGTACTCTCTAGGCCGGACTCTGCTCTCTATGGTCCGGCAGTCTTCCAGGGGGTACTCTCTAGGCCGGACTCTGCTCTCTATGGTCCGGAAGTTCCCCACGTGCACTCTCCGGTCTGGACGACCGTCTCGATGGTCCGGCAGTCCTCCAGCTGTACTCTCTAGGCCGCACATTTTCCTCTATGGTGCGGAAGTCCCCCAGCTACATTCTATGCGTCTGGACCTCCGTCTCTATGGTCCCGAAGTCCTCCAGGTGTACTCTCTGGCCCGGCAGTCCGCCATCTCTATGGTCCGGGAGTCCTCCAGCTATACTCTCTGGTCTGGACTGGTCTGGGCTCTATGGTCCGGAAGTCCTCCAGCCCCTCTCCCCGACCCCCTAGGGCTCGCAGCCCCCCCCGGCCCCCCCGGGATGCACAGCCCCACTCCTCGGCCCCCTCGGGGGTCCGCAGCCCCCCCAGTCCCCCTCCCCAGATGCTCACAGGGGGAAAGGAACGGCTCGGCCTCAAGCTCTGCGGGCTGCCTGTGGCCCCTGCAGAGCCCACGATCCTCGGCAGCCCACACGCGGGGCGAAGCTCACAGCCCGAGAAGGAGTCACGGGGAGCCGCCGCTCCTGCCACAACCCTCCTTCCCAGCCTGCTGCTGGAGCACAAGGCACTTGAAAGCAGCAGGAAAGAACAAGGAGGGCCTCGCAAGATGGCAGGAATAACGCGGGCAGCCTAAAGCGTTTAGCCAGCAGGGCTTGCCACTCACCTTGTGCCGTGGTCGAATCCCAGCCCGCAACTCAGCACCACACAACCGCTCACTCGCTGCCCCCTCAGCGGGAGGGGGGAGAGAATTGGAAGGGCAAAAGTGAAAAAACTCCACTTGTAAGGGAAAGGGGGGGGGGGGAAAAACCCCAAACAACAGAGAGAAAAAACCCAGACAGACAAGCGGTACAAACGAAAACAAGGGCTCGCCGCCAACCGCCCGATGCCCAGCCAGCCGCAGCCCAGCAGCGGCCCCCCCGCCAACCGCCCCCCGAGTTTTATTTCCTGACGTCACAGGGTCTGGAACATCCCCTGGGTCCGCCGGGGTCAGCTCTCCCAGCGGTGCCCCCTCCCAGGCCCTCGCGCACCCCCAGCCCGCTCGCCGGCAGGGCGGGGCGAGGAGCAGCACAGCCCCCGGCGCGGTGCAAGCGCTGCGCAGCGGGAACTCACGCAGCCCCGCGTCACCGACGCCGTTTGCAGCACAAACCCAAAACGCAGGAGGAGGGAGAGCGGGGTGGGAGTGGGGTGCGGGGGAGCGGGAGGGGGGTGCCAGAGTTTGGGCGGGGGGCAACGGGCAGGTTGGCGGGGCAGGCAGCACCCCAGGGGTCCGGGGCAGAGGGGCTACGGGGAGGCAGTGCGGAACACGGGGGGTGGGAGGAGGGAGAGGAGAGAGGAGGGCAGTGCGGGCACGAGGTAGGAGGGCAGGGGATACGGGGGGCGCGTCACGGGGAAAACCTCGCACGGGAAAGGCGGGGCGGACACCGGGAGGGGCGGGGGGGGACATGCGTGGGGGTGACCTACGCCAGGGGGTCCACCCGGGACCACCCACAGCAGAAAACTCGCCTGGGATGACCCGCAACAGATAATCCGTTCCCGATGACTGACCCTCGCTGGATAACCACGAGCGATGCCCCTCAAGTGGCTGGTGTTTCACCCCAAATCTTCCCCAAATCGGGGGGTTTTTTGCTTTTCCATAATATCAAAATTGGGGTTTTTTCCTTTTCCAAAACATTCCACCATTTGGAGGTTTTTCAACGCTTTTTCACAACAAAAATTGGTGGTTTTTGCTTTTTCGTTTTGTGCGTGAAAATGGGGGTTTTTTTGCTTTCCGGCTGCCCAAATCCAGGCGGATTTGGCTTTCCCGGGAGCTCCAAGTTGGGTATTTTTCCCCCAAAATTGCGGGCTTTTTTTTCCCCACCCCTTGCAGGCCCCGAATTAGGGGTTTTGTGGTATTTTTAGGCCATGGCGGCAGGTCCCGCTCTGCGTGCGCAGCCCTGCAGGGGAAAGTCCCTGTTGGGGGAACTGGCCCCCAATCAGGATGGGAACAGGCGGAAAAGGAGAACAGGGAAGAGGCAGCTTTTGAAAGCGCTTTTATATCTTCAATAGAGAGGTGTTTCGGGGCGGGGTGTGTGGGGGGGTGTGTGTGTGTGTGTGTGTGTGTCGAATTTTAAAATCCTTTCTGTAAACAGGGTTTCTTTGCATTTTAAAAACCTTATTATCAGAGACATTTACACTTAATGTATTTACACATATCTCTCTATATATATTTAGTGAATATATTTATGTTTCACTTATACCCCCCTATTTCCCACTTCTTATATATAATACCTGCTCAGACTATGGATCTGTTGACTTACATATTTTGAACACTTAAATGTCTTTATAGACTTCTCTATTTACACTTACGTATATTTACACCTATATCTTTATAGACTTAGGTTTTAGACTTAGATGTCTATTTACACTTGTACATAATCTCTTAGATTACATATAATGTCTATGTAGACTCTCTATGTAACACGTAGTAAGTGTAGATAGCGGTATCTATTCAGACCTTTTTCTATTTTAAATTCCTTCATGTATAAAATGTATCATCCTTTTTGCATTTGGAAGTTCTTTATTTTTTAATTTATACAGACGTGAGTTATTTTTGTATCTTAAAACCCTATATACATCTTTCGAATTTTTTTATACTCTAAAATCCTTTATATAATAGGGCAGATATAGGTCCTTATTTTGAAATCCTTTTGTACGTATAAATTAATATTATTTTTCAATATACGTAACAAGGAGAGATTTTTTTCTATTTCGAGGCCTCACAGATATATTTACAGTTTTTAAAAATTTTTGAACCCCCCCCCCATGAATTTTCAGGCAATTTGGGCTGTGACCCCCTTTGGGGGGGGGGGGGGGACACGGACCCCCATGACCCCCCATTCCCCACTCACCTGCTCCTCCACGGCATCATCACCCCCATGGTGATGCTGGGGTGCCCCAAATGACATCATCACCCCTCCAGGCCCCCCAACCCCCCCTTTTTATTCACCCCCCCAAAAAGACACAAAACGAGGGAAACGGCCCCAACCGGCAGCTCGTTACTTTAATAATGCCGTTTACGTATGTACGCACGCACCCCCGCCAAAAAGGGGGGCTCTGCTAGAAAGATAAAGGAGGGGCGGCCCCCCCAAACGCTTGCAGCCCCCCCCAGCCCCCGTCCCGCAGGCTGCCAGCCGGCCCCTCACCCTCAGCACGCCCAACGACCGGCAGGCAAACCTGGGCCGGGGGTCTCTCCTGAGCACCACGGGACGCTCACAGCGAGGCATCTGAAAAACAAAAATCCCAACGGATATTTCAGCACGTTAAAAAAACAGCACCGAAGGCAGCAGAGGAATTCGGTCAGGGCAAGGGAGAGGGCAGCAGTCGAGCTAAAGGAGGGTGCCAGGCAAACGGGTCAGCTCGAAATACAACGCCGCCTTTAAAAGCTCAAGCGATTCGAACGCTTAAAATCAGCGTGAAGACTAATTGACACAATTCTGAACACGTTCTTCGTAGAGAAGTAAACGCTCTCGCTGGTGTCGGAAAACGCCTCGTCCCTTCCTTACAGCACCGCTGCAGGGAGATAACCCCGTGAGGCTGCAGGACAAGGGCGCGCCGTAATCAGCATCTACGCTCACGGATCCACCGCCGCAGCTCCAGCCCTTGCGCTGCTGCTGCTGCTGCTGCGCATCTCGCTCGCTTGGCCGATAAAGCTGAAAGTGAAGCGTAAAACTTTGAAGAGTAAAATGAAAAAGAAAGAACAAATCTCAGCAATTCATTTTATGCTAAAAAGGCGTGCGCACGCTTACAGACGTACAATGAGAAGACTCGTACTATAAAAATATTTGATTTTCCTTTTGCGTTCATTGAAATTGCGTAGCTGTGAATTCATACCGTTAAATTATCTACCTCCAAGCTACACAGCTATCGTTTGACCAGGGGTTTTGCGTGTGTGACATGACTAGGAGGGACGCCTGGCCAGCTGCGCCGAGACCGATGCTACCGAACTGCTGGGGAAACGCGCCGTCGAAAGCGAGACAGAAATAAAGTGCTTCAGAGCACTCTGCCAAAAGATCAGGAAAAAAGCCCCTAACGTTCAGTTGCCTCTCTTTTTAAACGTTTAGAGCAACTACCCAACTGCTTAAGCACACCTAATAAATTATACACTACAGCTATTTGGCAGTTGCAGTTTAAACAACGCAAGTCAGTTTGGAAATTAGACAATTTTAACTTTCTTTTTAAAATTTCATTTATGATAGAAAAAGCAGTGAGATAAGAGATCTCCCATACGGTTTTACTTTTTTTGGGGGGGGGGGGGGGGGGGGGGGCAGGCGGTGGGGAATATCAAATCCCCGGTGCTGCAATACATCAGGCTACCAAAAAGGACTGGCAGGTTTGCTAACGCTGTTGGCTGTACCCAAGCGTGCGGAGGAACGCGTCTTTACGATCTCTCGACCGTTACACCCGAGAACCAAAGATCAGCCATACGTCGACTATTGGAAGATGTGCTGCGCTTGGGTCCTTGCAAGGAAATCGACTTAACTCCTTTTTTTTTTTCCAGAGAGAGTGAAAAGTCTCCTTGCGGATGACTTCTACTGCCAAGCACGTCATCTCTGAAGATCCATTCTGATGGGAAGTTTGTAAAAGGCAACTCCTTTGAATGAAAAAGATTTCCATTCTGGAAAATCTCTTTCCAACCGAAGTCAAAATTACGCGCTGCAGGTTAGGAAAAAGGACATTAGAGAATCAGTAACTCACCGAAAACACATCAGGACTCTCTGTCGCTAGTTACGAGGCTGCTACCGCTTCTCGGGAAAGCCTGGAAAACACACCGAAGCGACGCCGATTTGTCCCGTGTTGTCCACGCCTCTTCTTTGACCTTGATTGCTTTTAGCACAGATGCCAGTATCTCAGTAAGGTTTTCGAGTGCTCCTGTAAGGTATTTTAAACACTGACTGACTGAAAAAGCATAAAGCTTTTATCGTGAAAACAAAGCCTGTTTCTCCCGAACGTCCGAACTCTTACAAACAGTTCCTTTCCTCTTCTAGTCCAACATTATTTTCACAGCACCCTTTAATAGCAAGCGCACAGAAACAGAAGACTCTGCTTTCAGGAAGAGAAAATAGACGAAGGAAAGCAAGCCTTGAATAGGCGTACCACGCTCCAGAACAGACCTTTATTTTTAGTATTTGTGTTAAAATATTTCATGTTAAAAAAATCAGATAGAAGGAGAGCTGCCACATTCTTCGTGTTAACTGTAAAGTCCACACTACAAGCACCTTAGGAAAAATGCAGACGCACATCACAGGCATACCTTGTACTTGCAGACCACTATGGATCCTTTCCATCCGTCTCGTACTTTCACGGCAGTTGACATTCTGCTGAGAGGAAAGGAAAAAAAAAAAAAAAAAACCACAAACACGTTTAGCACAAAGCTTCCTTTTCTGTGAAGACTACAACTGAGTGGAGGAGAAAGTATTTTGCATCATCTTTGGTGCAGTTGTTGAGACAGGCCACTAGAGCTTCTGCATGTTTTAGACAACCGTGCCTTTTCTTTTGGCTCATCGGCAGCTTTAGAACTCACTTGCCTAGAGACGCGCAGGTGACAGGCACAGACACCTACGTACGTTTTCTCAAGCCTAAGTAGAGCCGCGATTTCCTCACCCGATACGTCCCAAGTTGAGTATTTTTGTTAAAGAGTACGGCAACCCGTCTGTCCTCGCGAACTCGCTGCAAAAGAGGAATCCTTTTTTCCAGGCCGTTTCTCCAAACGGTCGAGATCTTTGAAAACTGCAGTTGTGCCACCAAACCTGCTCAGGGTCCCTCCCAACCTTCGACCATCGTTAGATTTAACAGGCACACGCTCTATTCCGTCTTCCAACAGCAAAAATACATAACGCCCCCAGACCCCTAGCGCAACCCTACGGACGTCCACACACACCTCGCTGTTTTGATGAGGAGCCACTGAGCACCCCTGCGAGCACAGCGGGATCATGCGCAAGACCAGCGTCCTGGTTTCGGCTGGGATAGAGTTAATTCTCTTCCTGGTAACTGGTATAGCGCTGTGTTTTAGATTTAGGACGAGAAAAACGTGGATAACACGCTGATGTTTTAGTTGTGGCTAAGTAGCGCTTACGCTAGTCGGGGACTTTTCAGCTTCTCATGCCCTGCCAGCGAGAAGCTGGGAGGGACCTTAGCCAGGACAGATGACCCAAACCGGCCAAAGGGACAGTCCGTACCATATGACGTCGCGCTCAGTACATAAGCTGGGGGAGTTGGCCGGGCGGCGGCGACTGCCGCTCGGGGACCGGCTGGGCATCAGTCGGCGGGCGGTGAGCAATCGCATTGTGCGCCGCTTATTTTGTATATTCTTTTATCGTTACGATTGTTTCCCCTTCCTGTTCTGTCCCATTAAACTGTCTTTACTTCACCCCACGAACTTCACTTTTTTTTCCGATTCTCTCCCCCACCCCACTTTGGGGGCAGGGGGAGCGAGCGAGCAGCTGCGTGGTGTTTAGCTGCCTGCCGGGTTAAACCACAACAACCAGCTTCACCTACGCCGATTTCAGCGAATGCAGCTTCTGAAGCTTTAAACTGAAAACCGTATCTTGACACTTTGCCGCGGCAGAAACGATCCGTAACTAGAACTCTACAAAAACGCAGTAACGCACATTGCAAACCCACAGCAGCGACAGCTTCAGAAATATTTCTACCGGGAACAAGGGAGAAAAACAATACAGTTTCATCTCACGCACAGGAAAGCAGCAGGCAGAGAAAAGGGTCGGCATTCGTAGCCCTTGCAGAACGCAGGCATTCTCCTTCCATTCCTAAACCCGCCTCTTAGGTCGAAATATCACAACACTACTACGGCAATATCGAGAGCAGGGAACAGCAGCCCTGCCGCTGGATGTGCTACTGACTGATGCTATTTACGTAGCAGGACACCTAGACAGAGGGGCACGTTTTTCCACACACAACCCTGAACTTCCTGAAAATTTATGTTTACCAAAACGAGCCATTTGGAACACATTGCCAAACAATGTTTGGCAATAAAACTTTGATGTGTTTGACACACACAAATTTGGGGTAACTCGCTACTTGCTTCCTGCTGTTGTTGTTCTTCCTTCAGAAATTCTACTTGTAGCCAAGTTATTCGCTACCGGTTCAAGCATTTACCTTCCAGGTATTACCAGCACATCTACACAGGCGAGGAACTAAATCGCTCTTCTAAAACTACCCGAGTGAAAATTACAGCCACGAAAGAAAAGTGACAGAGAAGAAAAGGAGAGGTCAGGCAGCAAGAGAGCTCTGCAGGCTGCCACCAGTCAACATCGCACTCTTTTTAAAAAAAAAAAAAACACAAACCAAAAAATAACACAAACACAAAAAGCCCACAAAAACCAACAACAAAACAAAACCTTGACGTTGTACCTTTTTTTTTCTTTTGGAGCTCGTCCCTGTCTCAGCAGATTGTCTCGTCAGAGCATGAAATGCAGGTGATCCGTATCCCGATGACATCTGCACGCGATGAACACGTGTTCAGAAATAGTCCAGATCTGTAAGACCGGTGTCATTTGTGTGGTTTTAATAATCATAACTCCGTTTTATTGACCGATGCATTTGCGAGGAAACTAAGTAACTTTTAAACGTAGCCTCTCCTTGGGCAGAAAAATGCGTTAGGGAGTGAAAAAAATGATGATTCAGAGCTCCCAACCATGACGGAGCAGCGGGGAAATTAACGAAAGTGAAGGCCAACAGCAGCAACACGAAGCGACATTTGGCTTTAATTCTGATCACGTACTTAAGCGGCTCTCCAAGTCTATGCCTCGAGCCTATGAATGACTAGCCCTTTTTTGGAAGGACCAACTTTTTTCCTTAAAAGTCCTAGACTGAAGACTCCACTGAACAGAACGTGGATTGAGCCACAGGACAACGTGCCGTCAACACTCTCAGGAAAAAAAAAATATCAAGTAAAAATCAAGTTTAAATATCAGTTTCCATCGTGTCTCATTCATTCCGTTTCTAGTGATACCTGGGTGCTCCAAAATTCACTCTCCTGACACCACGTAGTACTACAAATTGAGTTATGCCTATAAAAATAAAAGGCTATTTCCAACCTGCCCATAAAATCAGTATGAACAAACAGAAGAGAAACACTTGAACTTAAAGAAGGACACAGGCAGCTCTTAATTTTTCGTAGATGAAAGCTCATTCTTTTCCCTGAAAGGAAAACACTCGTAACTACCCAGGGTTAGTTACGCTAACGAGGGTACGTAGGCACGCTCTGTTCACAGCAATTGTTCATCAGCTTTTCTGCACCGGCAGCAAATTTGCCCTTTCCCTGGGTTTAACGGGGAGCACCTGCAGCGACCTTGAACACGCCAATGTTTCTCCCGGCTCCCCCGGCCCCACACGTGCCATCACCTGAGCAGCAAGCGGCGTCAACCACGCAGGATTTTCTTCACGTGACGCAGAAGGTGACGCTGGGAAAAGAGGAGGCACAAAATGAACCTGTTTGTCACACCCAGCCAACGGCGAAAACCCAGGGAAGGATTCTGCCGTGCGGGGCCGGGCTGTGCACCCCGGGAGCTCCAGCCGGCCGGTTTCGCTCCCCTTTGCCGGGTACCGGGGAGACACCGCCGCCTCGTGCTGCCGCCTGCCCCCCGGGGGACCTCGCTTCAGCCCTCGGGAACGGGACCGGGAGAGACCCTCCACGCAAAGAGAGCGGATCCACGCGTGGCGTGGATTTAATCCCTGAGGGAAGAGGCCGGGCTCCCCGCTAGCAGGACAACTCGCCTCCCTGCCGCTCGGAGCGCCTTGCCGGGGACAGCCCTGCCTGCGCCTGGCTGCTCTTCAGCCGTGCTGGGAGTGCAGTCTGGCCGACGGATGCTCCGGCAAACAGACACTGCAGCGAATCGCAGCTCCCGCTCGTTACAGCTGCTGGTAATTTTGCCTCTGGCTAAGGCATGCCCCAGACAGCGGACACCCCGTCTCGTTCCAGCTCCTGCTTGCGACGGTTCTGGCTAATTGAAGCTCCAGCTCTGCACCGTTGATTTCAGCTCCTTCTCCTTACAAGCTCCAGCTATTTGCAACAGCCTGGGCTTTTGACAAGGTCGTAAACCAATCGCCGTCAAAACTCGACTATTAGGATTAAATATCATAGTTGGACATTGTATAAACATTAATTAGTTTGTACGACTAATCAGTTAATAACTATTCGAAGCAGTCGACAAGCAAGAGCTGGACTCGAAGAGGGCGTGCGGGGTCTGAAAAGCAGAGACCACCTCTTCCCCCCAGAGACCACCGCAGACGTTGAGTTGGGCCTGGTGCGTGCCGGCCTCCCGCACTTCGGGGTCCAGCAGGACCAGAGCCCCTCCCCCCGGGGAGGGTCCACGCACCCTGCCCACCCCCTGCTTTCCCCCGCAGCCCCCAATGCCCTCCCAGCCCCCCGCACAAACGGCCAAACCGGCTTCTGCTTTGGGCCCCCAAACCAGCTCACTTGGCACCCATTTCTGAGCCCAAAAACCCAGCTGCTGCGCCTGTTCTCAAGGCCCAAAGATGCCCCCGGGGAGGGCAAGCGCTTGTGTGATGCTTCGGGCAGAAACGGGGCTGAAAGGTCCGATCCCGGTGCCGGGGGAGCAGAGGCGAGCTGGCTGGGACCAGCTTTTGCTCCTGGAACGACCCCAAGTCCCTGCTCCGAGGGCTTCCCCTTGGGGCCCTGGGGTGGACCTGTCCCTCCCCTTCAAATGCTCCAGCAGTTTCGGGAGCAGAAGGCCGTTTCTAAGCCCTCTCTCCAGCAGCTCCTCCCTCGACTCGGCCCGTGAAGCCCCCAGGCTCGAGCACCTCGCTGGGGCGGGCGGCCTCCATTGCCTACAGGCTGCCCGTCTGCCTGCAGGGAGGGCTGGGGGGTGCCCGGCCCCACGGGGCGACAGTGGGGACTCGCAGGGAGGGTCTGTTTGCACACAGCGCCCACCCCGCCCCCCCGCCCCGGCCCCACTGCGCGGCCCCCCTAGGGCACGCAGCCCCGCCCCCCAGCCCCACTCCCCAGATGCTCACAGCCCCTCCTCCGCCTGGAGCCCCCCCAGCCCCCGTCCCCGGAGCCTGCAGGACCGCCCCCCCCCCCGCCACAGCCCCACTCCTCGGCTCCCCGGGCCCGCGGCCCCTCACACTCACGCTGCGCCGCCGCCTCGGTGCAGAGCCCGCCGCGCGCCCCGTTGAAATACCCTCCGCAGCCAATCAGCGCGCGGCTCCACCGGACCGCCCGCGCGGGGCACGCCGGGAGTTGTAGTCCCCGCCCCGGGACCGCGCATGCGCACGGCGCCTCGTGCAGCCCGGCTGGCTGTACATCGACACCCGTACAATGGAGGTGATCGTGCACCGACCCTGGTGCAACCCTTGTGCCCCCCATGCTCGCAGCCCCTCCCCGGTGTTTGCAAGCGCCTCCCAGCCCCAGGACCCCCGGTGCTCACAGCACCCGACCACACCATTTTCCAGCCCCGTGGGAGCCCCAAGCCCCACTCTCAAGCCCCGCCAGGACCCACAGCCCCACTCCCCAGCTCCTTGGGGGACTGCAGCCCCCGCCCCCAGCCCCACTCCCCAGCCCCCCTAGGACGAACAGCCCCCCCTCCCCGGCCCCCTCCGGGACGCACAGCCCCCCCCAGCCCCCCTCCCCGGCCCCCCCGGGACGCACAGCCCCCCCCCAGCCCCCCTCCGGGACGCACAGCCCCCCCCAGCCCCCCTCCCCGGCCCCCTCCGGGACGCACAGCCCCCCCCCCGGCCCCCTCCGGGACGCACAGCCCCCCCCGGCCCCCCCCCCCGGCCCCCTCCGGGACGCACAGCCCCCCCCGGCCCCCCCGAGACGCACAGCCCCCCTCCTCAGTCCTCCGGGGGGTCCCCAGCCTCCCGCCAGCCCGCCGTGCCCGCGGCACCTCAGACTGCCGCCGCCGCCGCCGCCGCCGCCGCCGCCGCCGCCGCCGCCGCCGCCGCCGCCGCCGCCGCCGCCGCCGCCTGGGTGCAGAGCCCGCCGCGCGCCCCGTTGAAATATCCTCCGCAGCCAATCAGCGCGCGGCTCCTCCGGGCCGCCCGCGGGGGGCACGCCGGGAGTTGTAGTCCCCGCCCCGGAAGTGCGCATGCGCACGGCGCCTTGTGCACGGCGGGTGCCTGCGCAGGGACCTCCCTGCAACGGTGGGGATTGTGCAGGGACCTTTGCGCAGCGGGGGGTCGGTGTGTGGAGACACCCATGCAATGGGGGGGGCAGTGCAGGAAGACCCTTATGCAATTGGTTGGCGTGCAGGGGACCCTCGTGCAATGGCGGGCAGGTGCACGGGGACCCTTGTGCGATGGTGGGGATTGTGCAGGACCCTCGTGTGACAGTGGTGGTTATTTTTCTCGGCAGTACCCTTGGGTTCGGGAGCAAAACAGCCGGTGCCTGAAACCACTGGGGTGTTTTGACTGCTGCTGAGCAGCCTCGAGGCCGCCTCTGGTTCCCACATGGCTCCCATGGTGCGCGTGGACCCTCCTGCAACGGGTGCAGGTGTGCAAGGAGGGTGATCCGGGGTAGGGGTCCCTCTCTGGAGGCACCCAGCTCGAGCTGGCACCTAAGAACTAATCAAGGAGTAATGAGGAACCTTCTCTTGCACCTGACGTTAACCAGCGGGATCCCAGGGTCAGACCCTGTTACGGTGATTGGACCCTGGGGAGGTGGCAGAGGGTGCCCTGGACAGGTTGGGGGGGTTCCCTGGGGAGGAGGGGAGCCCCCACCCCCCTGACTGTGGGCACTCCCCCCAAGGAGCAGAGCATGGTGCAAGACTTTAGGGAGGATGAGGGCTAGCAGGTCCCCGAGATGGCAGTGCCGGCTCTTCCCAGTGTCTCCCCAGTGCTGGAGGGGGTGTGCGTGTGTGTGTCTCATGACCATGGGGATGGGGGGGGGGGCGGCCTCAGGATGGGGCAGGGGGGGAATCCTGGGGTCCGGGAGGGACCCTGGGAGTGGGGTAGGTAGGGGGACATTGGGGGACAGAGGTGTTTCTCGGGAGATTGAGGACACCATGTGGGGAGTTGAGACTGGGAGGGATGACCCTGGGGAGGTGGGGGGCACCGCGGGGAGAAGGGATCCCACCCCCGACACCTGCAGCCACCCCCAGGGGCAGCTGGGACCCCGACCCGCTGGGGGACCAGGATGGGAACGATGGGGACTCACTCATGGATACTGCACAGGTAATAAAATAGTTCATGCTGCACCCTGTTGTAGGGTCTCTGGGGTGCCCTGGGCGCCGAGTCCCCATGACAGCCGGCCCTTCCCGGGGGTCCCCAGGCTGCCAGGCTCCTCTGGCCCCAGCCGGCGGGAGCTGTGTCCTCCCAGCCGCTGGCCACGCAATGGCAGCACCGACCCACGGCCACGCGGAGACAGGGCTGGGGACAGGGCCGGGGTTGCCTGCGCTCCACCTGGGTCTGCAGGGCTCGGGCAGGGGGGACCCGGCATCCTGCAGCTCCGCTCCCACCCTGGGGACCCCAAACACCCCCGGGGGTGCGTCGCTGTCCCTGTCGCTGGTGGCAACCGGCATGGGGGGAAGGTGACAGTGAGGGTCCCCGCCAGTGGCCCGGAGTTCGTCACCGCTGGGGGGACAGGGGACAAGCAGGGCCAGCACCGAGGAGCGACGGCAGCACAGCCTACTCTCTGGGGGTCCCCACCCCCTGTCCCCAGGGGTCCCCTCCGTCCCCGTGGTTTATTGGGGGAACACAGAGCCCAACGACCAGCCGCAGGGACAGGGGACGGGGAGCTGCCCCAGGGATGGGGACAGCACCGGGACACGCCGATACTCTTGGGGGTGCTGGCATGCGGGGGGGGGGCACCCTAACCATTGCCGCCCGGGATGACGAATGCACCGGGATGAGGGAGGCACCGGGATGGGGACGGCGCATGGAGGGGCCAGAGCCGGCGCGCGAACGCCGGGCTGCAGGACCACGCTTCGGCTTCGGGGCGGCAGCAGCGAAGGCGGCGGCGGCGGCGGCGCTGCTGCGCACCTGAGCGGTGCCGGCGCTGCAGTACCGCGATTCGGCCACGGGGCGGCAGCAGCGAGCAGCCGCCGGGCGGCGCGTGCACGGGGGCGGCACCGGCGCTGCAGGTCCGCGCTTTGCAGGCCCAGCGCCCGCCGGCACCGCGCACGTGGGGCGGCAGCGGCGTTTCCTTACCGGAACGAACCAACGAACGCGGCGGCATCACCCCGCAGGCACCACAGTACGGCATTGCCGTTACCGGCGGACGGCAGCGGGGAGAAAGGGGGCGCCACCGCGCATGCGCGGCTCAAGAGCTGCAGTACCCAGTTTTGGTCGCTCGGTGGCAGCAGCGAGCAAAGAAAGGCGCGCCACTGCGCATGCGCGGCTCAAGAGCTGCATACCGAATTCTGGTCGCTCGGTGGCAGCAGCGAGCAAAGGAGAGCGCGCCACCGCGCATGCGCCGCTCAAGAGCTGCAGTACCCAGCTTTGGTCGCTCGGTGGCAGCAGCGAGCAAAGGAGAGCGCGCCACCGCGCATGCGCAGCTGAAGAGCTGCAATACCGAATTCTGGTCGCTCGGTGGCAGCAGCGAGCAAAGAAAGGCGCGCCACTGCGCATGCGCGGCTCAAGAGCTGCAGTACCCAGTTTTGGTCACAGGGTGGCAGCAGCGAGCAAAGAAAAGCGCGCCACCGCGCATGCGCGGCTCAACAGCTGCAGTACCCAGCTTTGATCGCTCGGTGGCAGCAGCGAGCAGAGGAGAGCGCCCCACCGCGCATGCGCGGCTCAAGAGCTGCAGTACCCAATTCCGCCCGCCGGGTGCCACCGTCGCCTCACCGGCCCTTTCCCCTTCTCTCCGCCCAGTTCGTACCATCGAAAGACGGTAACTGCTTACTGGCGGTACTGGGCTTAGATTTCCCTGCCCTTTTCCCACTCGCGGCCCGGGCACTAATCTTCATCGCCTCTGTACCAAAAAGCACCCGGTGGCTCCAGCATTTCAGTCCTTTCCCTTTGGCCGCTTTACAAGTCCCGTGGTGGTTTCTGCCCGTGCCCCCCGGCCCATTACCCGGGGAGGAGAAGCAGCACAGGGAACCTGTGGAACAGGTTTCTTTCTAACCCGGGGGAAGCCCCAGGGATCGCTGTCTCGGTCTGCAGGTGGCATCGGGGTTGTGGGAGTGACAGCGGCGACTCAACAGATGCTGGAGAGAGATTTAAAAAAAATAAGGCCACACGGGTGACACCCTGAGAGCAGGGGAGGGGCAGCTATGTCCATTAGGAAACCACGCTTCTGAGCAGACCCGGTGCCAGTGGCTGACCTGCAAACAACGAGCGATACGCTGGTGGTCCTGGGGCTGTGTTGCGGTGTTTGCAGCTTTCCTCGCCTCTGTGCTATCAGCACTCTGCTCTCCTCACCCTGCACACGCGCAGGGCTTGCCACTTGGAGGAGAGACGCTGCACGACGTCACTTACCACCCTGCCCTCCAGCGTGCAAAGGAATTAGAAAGGAGGCAGGGAAAGCCAAGAGGCCTGCTGGTGTATTAGGCGTCCTCAGCAGTTGACCGTAGAGCCCGGCAGGTTCCATCCTTGCTCTGTGCTTTTGTAGCTTGAACCCCCGATTGTTTTGCCATCGAGACTGCAAGGCAAGGAATACGCCTCTACTTGAACAAGCAAGACCCCTGCCAAATAGCTGAGCTGTGCGCAGTGATAGGCGGCTGCCTGTGACCGACACCTTTTTCTGCTAAAACCAGAGCACGCTTCCCTTGTGAAGAGCCATCGGCAGTACAGAACGTACCTGAGCTCTCCTTGCACCGGCTCCCCAGAGAACGGCGTCTCAGTTCGACTGAAGCGTGCAGCAGCCTGTCGTCATCCCAGCCCCTCGCCCTCGAGCAAGCGGCTGCCTGTAGCAGCGGCAGAACCGCTGCTGCGCAGAGGGGAAAGGAACGGCTTGGCCTCAAGCTCTGCGGGCTGCCTGTGGCCCCTGCGGAGCCGACGACCTCGGCAGCCCATACAAAGGGCGAAGCTAGCAGCCTGAGAAGGAGTCACAGGGTGCTGCAGCTCCTGCCACAACCCTCCTTCCCAGCCTGCTGCTGGAGCACAAGGCACTTGAAAGCAGCAGGAAAGAACAAGGATGGCAAGATGGCAGGAATAACACGGAGAGCCTAAAGCGTTTAGCCAGCAGGGCTTGCAACTCACCTTGTGCCGTGGTTTAATCCCAGCCCGCAACTCAGCACCACACAACCGCTCACTCGCTCCCCCCTCAGTGGGAGGGGGGAGAGAATTGGAAGGGCAAAAGTGAAAAAACTCCACTTGTAAGGAAAAGGGGGGAAAAAAACCCCAAACAACAGAGCGAAAAACCCCACACAGACAAGCGGTACAAATGAAAACAACGGCTCACCGCCAACCGCCCGATGCCCAGCCAGCCGCAGCCCAGCAGCGGCCCCCCCCGCCAACCGCCCCCCGAGTTTTATTTCCTGACGTCACAGGGTCTGGAACATCCCCTGGGTCCGCCGGGGTCAGCTCTCCCAGCGGTGCCCCCTCCCAGGCCCTCGCGCACCCCCAGCCCGCTCGCCGGCAGGGCGGGGCGAGGAGCAGCACAGCCCCCGGCGCGGTGCAAGCGCTGCGCAGCGGGAACTCACGCAGCCCCGCGTCACCGACGCCGTTTGCAGCACAAACCCAAACCGCAGGAGGAGGGAGAGCGGGGTGGGAGTGGGGTGCGGGGGAGCGGGAGGGGGGTGCCAGAGTTTGGGCGGGGGGCAACGGGCAGGTTGGCGGGGCAGGCAGCACCCCAGGGGTCCGGGGCAGAGGGGCTACGGGGAGGCAGTGCGGAACACGGGGGGTGGGAGGAGGGAGAGGAGAGAGGAGGGCAGTGCGGGCACGAGGTAGGAGGGCAGGGGATACGGGGGGCGCGTCACGGGGAAAACCTCGCACGGGAAAGGCGGGGCGGACACCGGGAGGGGCGGGGGGGGACATGCGTGGGGGTGACCTACGCCAGGGGGTCCACCCGGGACCACCCACAGCAGAAAACTCGCCTGGGATGACCCGCAACAGATAATCCGTTCCCGATGACTGACCCTCGCTGGATAACCACGAGCGATGCCCCTCAAGGGGCTGGTGTTTCACCCCAAATCTTCCCCAAATCGGGGGGTTTTTTGCTTTTCCATAATATCAAAATTGGGGTTTTTTCCTTTTCCAAAACATTCCACCATTTGGAGGTTTTTCAACGCTTTTTCACAACAAAAATTGGTGGTTTTTGCTTTTTCGTTTTGTGCGTGAAAATGGGGTTTTTTTTGCTTTCCGGCTGCCCAAATCCAGGCGGATTCGGCTTTCCCGGGAGCTCCAAGTTGGGTATTTTTCCCCCAAAATTGCGGGCTTTTTTTTCCCCACCCCTTGCAGGCCCCGAATTAGGGGTTTTGTGGTATTTTTAGGCCATGGCGGCAGGTCCCGCTCTGCGTGCGCAGCCCTGCAGGGGAAAGTCCCTGTTGGGGGAACTGGCCCCCAATCAGGATGGGAACAGGCGGAAAAGGAGAACAGGGAAGAGGCAGCTTTTGAAAGCGCTTTTATATCTTCAATAGAGAGGTGTTTCGGGGCGGGGTGTGTGTGTGTGTGTGTCGAATTTTAAAATCCTTTCTGTAAACAGGGTTTCTTTGCATTTTAAAAACCTTATTATCAGAGACATTTACACTTAATGTATTTACACATATCTCTCTATATATATTTAGTGAATATATTTATGTTTCACTTATACCCCCCTATTTCCCACTTCTTATATATAATACCTGCTCAGACTATGGATCTGTTGACTTACATATTTTGAACACTTAAATGTCTTTATAGACTTCTCTATTTACACTTACATATATTTACACCTATATCTTTATAGACTTAGGTTTTAGACTTAGATGTCTATTTACACTTGTACATAATCTCTTAGATTACATATAATGTCTATGTAGACTCTCTATGTAACACGTAGTAAGTGTAGATAGCGGTATCTATTCAGACCTTTTTCTATTTTAAATTCCTTCATGTATAAAATGTATCATCCTTTTTGCATTTGGAAGTTCTTTATTTTTTGATTTATACAGACGTGAGTTATTTTTGTATCTTAAAACCCTATATACATCTTTCGAATTTTTTTATACTCTAAAACCCTTTATATAATAGGGCAGATATAGGTCCTTATTTTGAAATCCTTTTGTACGTATAAATTAATATTATTTTTCAATATACGTAACAAGGAGAGATTTTTTTCTATTTTGAGGCCTCACAGATATATTTACAGTTTTTAAAAATTTTTGAAACCCCCCCCATGAATTTTCAGGCAATTTGGGCTGTGACCCCCCTTGGGGGGGGGGGCCGAGGGGGGGACACGGACGCCCATGACCCCCCATTCCCCACTCACCTGCTCCTCCACGGCATCATCACCCCCGTGGTGATGCTGGGGTGCCCCAAATGACATCATCACCCCTCCAGGCCCCCCAACCCCCCCTTTTTATTCACCCCCCCAAAAAGACACAAAACGAGGGAAACGGCCCCAACCGGCAGCTCGTTACTTTAATAATGCCGTTTACGTATGTACGCACGCACCCCCGCCAAAAAGGGGGGCTCTGCTAGAAAGATAAAGGAGGGGCGGCCCCCCCAAACGCTTGCAGCCCCCCCCAGCCCCCGTCCCGCAGGCTGCCAGCCGGCCCCTCACCCTCAGCACGCCCAACGACCGGCAGGCAAACCTGGGCCGGGGGTCTCTCCTGAGCACCACGGGACGCTCACAGCGAGGCATCTGAAAAACAAAAATCCCAACGGATATTTCAGCACGTTAAAAAAACAGCACCGAAGGCAGCAGAGGAATTCGGTCAGGGCAAGGGAGAGGGTAGCAGTCGAGCTAAAGGAGGGTGCCAGGCAAACGGGTCAGCTCGAAATACAACGCCGCCTTTAAAAGCTCGAGCGATTCGAACGCTTAAAATCCGCGTGAGGACTAATTGACGCGATTCTGAACGCGTCCTTCGCAGAGAAGTAAACGCTCTCGCTGGTGTCGGAAAACGCCTCGTCCCTTCCTTACAGCACCGCTGCCGGGAGATAACCCCGTGAGGCTGCAGGACAAGGGCGCGCCGTAATCAGCATCTACGCTCACGGATCCACCGCCGCAGCTCCAGCCCTTGCGCTGCTGCTGCTGCTGCTGCGCATCTCGCTCGCTTGGCCGATAAAGCTGAAAGTGAAGCGTAAAACTTTGAAGAGTAAAATGAAAAAGAAAGAACAAATCTCAGCAATTCATTTTATGCTAAAAAGGCGTGCGCACGCTTACATACGTACAATGAGAAGACTCGTACTATAAAAATATTTGATTTTCCTTTTGCGTTAATTGAAATTGCGTAGCTGTGAATTCATACCGTTAAATTATCTACCTCCAAGCTACACAGCTATCGTTTGACCAGGGGTTTTGCGTGTGTGACATGACTAGGAGGGACGCCTGGCCAGCTGCGCCGAGACCGATGCTACCGAACTGCCGGGGAAACGCGCCGTCGAAAGCGAGACAGAAATAAAGTGCTTCAGAGCACTCTGCCAAAAGATCAGGAAAAAAGCCCCTAACGTTCAGTTGCCTCTCTTTTTAAACGTTTAGAGCAACTACCCAACTGCTTAAGCACACCTAATAAATTATACACTACAGCTATTTGGCAGCTGCAGTTTAAACAATGCAAGTCAGTTTGGAAATTAGACAATTTTAACTTTCTTTTTAAAATTTCATTTATGATAGAAAAATCAGTGAGATAAGAGATCTCCCATACGGTTTTACTTTTTTGGGGGGGGGGGGGGCCGGCGGTGGGGAATATCAAATCCCCGGTGCTGCAATACATCAGGCTACCAAAAAGGACTGGCAGGTTTGCTAACGCTGTTGGCTGTACCCAAGCGTGCGGAGGAACGCGTCTTTACGATCTCTCGACCGTTACACCCGAGAACCAAAGATCAGCCATACGTCGACTATTGGAAGATGTGCTGCGCTTGGGTCCTTGCAAGGAAATCGACTTAACTCCTTTTTTTTTTCCAGAGAGAGTGAAAAGTCTCCTTGCGGATGACTTCTACTGCCAAGCACGTCATCTCTGAAGATCCATTCTGATGGGAAGTTTGTAAAAGGCAACTCCTTTGAATGAAAAAGATTTCCATTCTGGAAAATCTCTTTCCACCCGAAGTCAAAATTACGCGCTGCAGGTTAGGAAAAAGGACATTAGAGAATCAGTAACTCACCGAAAACACATCAGGACTCTCTGTCGCTAGTTACGAGGCTGCTACCGCTTCTCGGGAAAGCCTGGAAAACACACCGAAGCGACGCCGATTTGTCCCGTGTTGTCCACGCCTCTTCTTTGACCTTGATTGCTTTTAGCACAGATGCCAGTATCTCAGTAAGGTTTTCGAGTGCTCCTGTAAGGTATTTTAAACACTGACTGACTGAAAAAGCATAAAGCTTTTATCGTGAAAACAAAGCCTGTTTCTCCCGAACGTCCGAACTCTTACAAACGGTTCCTTTCCTCTTCTAGTCCAACATTATTTTCACAGCACCCTTTAATAGCAAGCGCACAGAAACAGAAGACTCTGCTTTCAGGAAGAGAAAACAGACGAAGGAAAGCAAGCCTTGAATAGGCGTACCACGCTCCAGAACAGACCTTTATTTTTAGTATTTGTGTTAAAATATTTCATGTTAAAAAAATCAGATAGAAGGAGAGCTGCCACATTCTTCGTGTTAACTGTAAAGTCCACACTACAAGCACCTTAGGAAAAATGCAGACACACATCACAGGCATACCTTGTACTTGCAGACCACTATGGATCCTTTCCATCCGTCTCGTACTTTCACGGCAGTTGACATTCTGCTGAGAGGAAAGGAAAAAAAAAAAAAAAAAACAAACACGTTTAGCACAAAGCTTCCTTTTCTGTGAAGACTACAACTGAGTGGAGGAGAAAGTATTTTGCATCATCTTTGGTGCAGTTGTTGAGACAGGCCACTAGAGCTTCTGCATGTTTTAGACAACCGTGCCTTTTCTTTTGGCTCATCGGCAGCTTTAGAACTCACTTGCCTAGAGACGCGCAGGTGACAGGCACAGACACCTACGTACGTTTTCTCAAGCCTAAGTAGAGCCGCGATTTCCTCACCCGATACGTCCCAAGTTGAGTATTTTTGTTAAAGAGTACGGCAACCCGTCTGTCCTCGCGAACTCGCTGCAAAAGAGGAATCCTTTTTTCCAGGCCGTTTCTCCAAACGGTCGAGATCTTTGAAAACTGCAGTTGTGCCACCAAACCTGCTCAGGGTCCCTCCCAACCTTCGACCATCGTTAGATTTAACAGGCACACGCTCTATTCCGTCTTCCAACAGCAAAAATACATAACGCCCCCAGACCCCTAGCGCAACCCTACGGACGTCCACACACACCTCGCTGTTTTGATGAGGAGCCACTGAGCACCCCTGCGAGCACAGCGGGATCATGCGCAAGACCAGCGTCCTGGTTTCGGCTGGGATAGAGTTAATTCTCTTCCTGGTAACTGGTATAGCGCTGTGTTTTAGATTTAGGACGAGAAAAACGTGGATAACACGCTGATGTTTTAGTTGTGGCTAAGTAGCGCTTACGCTAGTCGGGGACTTTTCAGCTTCTCATGCCCTGCCAGCGAGAAGCTGGGAGGGACCTTAGCCAGGACAGATGACCCAAACCGGCCAAAGGGACAGTCCATACCATATGACGTCACGCTCAGTACATAAGCTGGGGGAGTTGGCCGGGCGGCGGCGACTGCCGCTCGGGGACCGGCTGGGCATCAGTCGGCGGGCGGTGAGCAATCGCATTGTGCGCCGCTTATTTTGTATATTCTTTTATCGTTACGATTGTTTCCCCTTCCTGTTCTGTCCCATTAAACTGTCTTTACCTCACCCCACGAACTTCACTTTTTTTTCCGATTCTCTCCCCCACCCCACTTTGGGGGCAGGGGGAGCAAGCGAGCAGCTGCGTGGTGTTTAGCTGCCTGCCGGGTTAAACCACAACAACCAGCTTCACCTACGCCGATTTCAGCGAATGCAGCTTCTGAAGCTTTAAACTGAAAACCGTATCTTGACACTTTGCCGCGGCAGAAACGATCCGTAACTAGAACTCTACAAAAACGCAGTAACGCACATTGCAAACCCACAGCAGCGACAGCTTCAGAAATATTTCTACCGGGAACAAGGGAGAAAAACAATACAGTTTCATCTCACGCACAGGAAAGCAGCAGGCAGAGAAAAGGGTCGGCATTCGTAGCCCTTGCAGGACGCAGGCATTCTCCTTCCATTCCTAAACCCGCCTCTTAGGTCGAAATATCACAACACTACTACGGCAATATCGAGAGCAGGGAACAGCAGCCCTGCCGCTGGATGTGCTACTGACTGATGCTATTTACGTAGCAGGACACCTAGACAGAGGGGCACGTTTTTCCACACACAACCCTGAACTTCCTGAAAATTTATGTTTACCAAAACGAGCCATTTGGAACACATTGCCAAACAATGTTTGGCAATAAAACTTTGATGTGTTTGACACACACAAATTTGGGGTAACTCGCTACTTGCTTCCTGCTGTTGTTGTTCTTCCTTCAGAAATTCTACTTGTAGCCAAGTTATTCGCTACCGGTTCAAGCATTTACCTTCCAGGTATTACCAGCACATCTACACAGGCGAGGAACTAAATCGCTCTTCTAAAACTACCCGAGTGAAAATTACAGCCACGAAAGAGGAGTGACAGAGAAGGAAAGGAGAGGTCAGGCAGCAAGAGAGCTCTGCAGGCTGCCACCAGTCAACATCGCACTCTTTTTAAAAAAAAAAAAAACCCAAACCAAAAAATAACACAAACACAAAAAGCCCACAAAAACCAACAACAAAACAAAACCTTGACGTTGTACCTTTTTTTTCTTTTGGAGCTCGTCCCTGTCTCAGCAGATTGTCTCGTCAGAGCATGAAATGCAGGTGATCCGTATCCCGATGACATCTGCACGCGATGAACACGTGTTCAGAAATAGTCCAGATCTGTAAGACCGGTGTCATTTGTGTGGTTTTAATAATCATAACTCCGTTTTATTGACCGATGCATTTGCGAGGAAACTAAGTAACTTTTAAACGTAGCCTCTCCTTGGGGAGAAAAATGCGTTAGGGAGTGAAAAAAATGATGATTCAGAGCTCCCAACCATGACGGAGCAGCGGGGAAATTAACGAAAGTGAAGGCCAACAGCAGCAACACGAAGCGACATTTGGCTTTAATTCTGATCACGTACTTAAGCGGCTCTCCAAGTCTATGCCTCGAGCCTATGAATGACTAGCCCTTTTTTGGAAGGACCAACTTTTTTCCTTAAAAGTCCTAGACTGAAGACTCCACTGAACAGAACGTGGATTGAGCCACAGGACAACGTGCCGTCAACACTCTCAGGAAAAAAAAAAATCAAGTAAAAATCAAGTTTAAATATCAGTTTCCATCGTGTCTCATTCATTCCGTTTCTAGTGATACCTGGGTGCTCCAAAATTCACTCTCCTGACACCACGTAGTACTACAAATTGAGTTATGCCTATAAAAATAAAAGGCTATTTCCAACCTGCCCATAAAATCAGTATGAACAAACAGAAGAGAAACACTTGAACTTAAAGAAGGACACAGGCAGCTCTTAATTTTTCGTAGATGAAAGCTCATTCTTTTCCCTGAAAGGAAAACACTCGTAACTACCCAGGGTTAGTTACGCTAACGAGGGTACGTAGGCACGCTCTGTTCACAGCAATTGTTCATCAGCTTTTCTGCACCGGCAGCAAATTTGCCTTTTCCCTGGGTTTGACGGGGAGCACCTGCAGCGACCTTGAACGCGCCAATGTTTCTCCCGGCTCCCCCGGCCCCACACGTGCCATCACCTGAGCAGCAAGCGGCGTCAACCACGCAGGATTTTCTTCACGTGACGCAGAAGGTGACGCTGGGAAAAGAGGAGGCACAAAATGAACCTGTTTGTCACACCCAGCCAACGGCGAAAACCCAGGGAAGGATTCTGCCGTGCGGGGCCGGGCTGCGCACCCCGGGAGCTCCAGCCGGCCGGTTTCGCTCCCCTTTGCCGGGTACCGGGGAGACACCGCCGCCTCGTGCTGCCGCCTGCCCCCCGGGGGACCTCGCTTCAGCCCTCGGGAACGGGACCGGGAGAGACCCTCCACGCAAAGAGAGCGGATCCACGCGTGGCGTGGATTTAATCCCCGAGGGAAGAGCTCGGGCTCCCCGCTAGCAGAAGGACAACTCGCCTCCCTGCCGCTCGGAGCGCCTTGCCGGGGACAGCCCTGCCTGCGCCCGGCTGCTCTTCAGCCGTGCTGGGAGTGCAGTCTGGCCGACGGATGCTCCGGCAAACAGACACTGCAGCGAATCGCAGCTCCCGCTCGTTACAGCTGCTGGTAATTTTGCCTCTGGCTAAGGCATGCCCCAGACAGCGGACACCCCGTCTCGTTCCAGCTCCTGCTTGCGACGGTTCTGGCTAATTGAAGCTCCAGCTCTGCACCGTTGATTTCAGCTCCTTCTCCTTACAAGCTCCAGCTATTTGCAACAGCCTGGGCTTTTGACAAGGTCGTAAACCAATCGCCGTCAAAACTCAACTGTTAGGATTAAATATCATAGTTGGACATTGTATAAACATTAATTAGTTTGTACGACTAATCAGTTAATAACTATTCGAAGCAGTCGACAAGCAAGAGCTGGACTCGAAGAGGGCGTGCGGGGTCTGAAAAGCAGAGACCACCTCTTCCCCCCAGAGACCACCGCAGACGTTGAGTTGGGCCTGGTGCGTGCCGGCCTCCCGCACTTCGGGGTCCAGCAGGACCAGAGCCCCTCCCCCCGGGGAGGCTCCACGCACCCTGCCCACCCCCTGCTTTCCCCCGCAGCCCCCAATGCCCTCCCAGCCCCCCGCACAAACGGCCAAACCGGCTTCTGCTTTGGGCCCCCAAACCAGCTCACTTGGCACCCATTTCTGAGCCCAAAAACCCAGCTGCTGCGCCTGTTCTCAAGGCCCAAAGATGCCCCCGGGGAGGGCAAGCGCTTGTGTGATGCTTCGGGCAGAAACGGGACTGAAAGGTCCGATCCCGGTGCCGGGGGAGCAGAGGCGAGCTGGCTGGGACCAGCTTTTGCTCCTGGAACAACCCCAAGTCCCTGCTCCGAGGGCTTCCCCTTGGGGCCCTGGGGTGGACCTGTCCTTCCCCTTCAAATGCTCCAGCAGTTTCGGGAGCAGAAGGCCGTTTCTAAGCCCTCTCTCCAGCAGCTCCTCCCTCGACTCGGCCCGTGAAGCCCCCAGGCTCGAGCACCTCGCTGGGGCGGGCGGCCTCCATTGCCTACAGGCTGCCCGTCTGCCTGCAGGGAGGGCTGGGGGGTGCCCGGCCCCACGGGGCGACAGTGGGGACTCGCAGGGAGGGTCTGTTTGCACACAGCGCCCACCCCGCCCCCCCGCCCCGGCCCCACTCCGCGGCCCCCCTAGGGCACACAGCCCCGCCCCCCAGCCCCACTCCCCAGATGCTCACAGCCCCTCCCCCGCCTGGAGCCCCCCCAGCCCCCGTCCCCGGAGCCTGCAGGACCGCCCCGCCCCCCCGCCACAGCCCCACTCCTCGGCTCCCCGGGCCCGCGGCCCCTCACACTCACGCTGCGCCGCCGCCTCGGTGCAGAGCCCGCCGCGCGCCCCGTTGAAATACCCTCCGCAGCCAATCAGCGCGCGGCTCCACCGGACCGCCCGCGCGGGGCACGCCGGGAGTTGTAGTCCCCGCCCCGGGACCGCGCATGCGCACGGCGCCTCGTGCAGCCCGGCTGGCTGTACATCGACACCCGTACAATGGAGGTGATCGTGCACCGACCCTGGTGCAACCCTTGTGCCCCCCCATGCTCGCAGCCCCTCCCCGGTGTTTGCAAGCGCCTCCCAGCCCCAGGACCCCCGGTGCTCACAGCACCCGACCACACCATTTTCCAGCCCCGTGGGAGCCCCAAGCCCCACTCTCAAGCCCCGCCAGGACCCACAGCCCCACTCCCCAGCTCCTTGGGGGACTGCAGCCCCCGCCCCCAGCCCCACTCCCCAGCCCCCCTAGGACGAACAGCCCCCCCTCCCCGGCCCCCTCCGGGACGCACAGCCCCCCCCAGCCCCCCTCCCCGGCCCCCTCCGGGACGCACAGCCCCCCCCCCGGCCCCCTCCGGGACGCACAGCCCCCCCCCCGGCCCCCCTCCCCGGCCCCCTCCGGGACGCACAGCCCCCCCCGGCCCCCCCCGGGACGCACAGCCCCCCCCGGCCCCCCTCCCCGGTCCCCCCGAGACGCACAGCCCCCCTCCTCAGTCCCCCGGGGGGTCCCCAGCCTCCCGCCAGCCCGCCGTGCCCGCGGCACCTCAGACTGCCGCCGCCGCCGCCGCCGCCGCCGCCGCCGCCGCCGCCGCCGCCGCCGCCGCCGCCGCCGCCGCCGCCGCCGCCGCCGCCGCCGCCGCCGCCGCCGCCGCCGCCGCCTGGGTGCAGAGCCCGCCGCGCGCCCCGTTGAAATATCCTCCGCAGCCAATCAGCGCGCGGCTCCTCCGGGCCGCCCGCGGGGGGCACGCCGGGAGTTGTAGTCCCCGCCCAGGAAGTGCGCATGCGCACGGCGCCTTGTGCACGGCGGGTGCCTGCGCAGGGACCTCCCTGCAACGGTGGGGATTGTGCAGGGACCTTTGCGCAGCGGGGGGTCGGTGTGTGGAGACACCCATGCAATGGGGGGGGCAGTGCAGGAAGACCCTTATGCAATTGGTTGGTGTGCAGGGGACCCTCGTGCAATGGCGGGCAGGTGCACGGGGACCCTTGTGCGATGGTGGGGATTGTGCAGGACCCTCGTGTGACAGTGGTGGTTATTTTTCTCGGCAGTACCCTTGGGTTCGGGAGCAAAACAGCCGGTGCCTGAAACCACTGGGGTGTTTTGACTGCTGCTGAGCAGCCTCGAGGCCGCCTCTGGTTCCCACATGGCTCCCATGGTGCGCGTGGACCCTCCTGCAACGGGTGCAGGTGTGCAAGGAGGGTGATCCGGGGTAGGGGTCCCTCTCTGGAGGCACCCAGCTCGAGCTGGCACCTAAGAACTAATCAAGGAGTAATGAGGAACCTTCTCTTGCACCTGACGTTAACCAGCGGGATCCCAGGGTCAGACCCTGTTACGGTGATTGGACCCTGGGGAGGTGGCAGAGGGTGCCCTGGACAGGTTGGGGGGGTTCCCTGGGGAGGAGGGGAGCCCCCACCCCCCTGACTGTGGGCACTCCCCCCAAGGAGCAGAGCATGGTGCAAGACTTTAGGGAGGATGAGGGCTAGCAGGTCCCCGAGATGGCAGTGCCGGCTCTTCCCAGTGTCTCCCCAGTGCTGGAGGGGGTGTGCGTGTGTGTGTCTCATGACCATGGGGATGGGGGGGGGGGCGGCCTCAGGATGGGGCAGGGGGGGAATCCTGGGGTCCGGGAGGGACCCTGGGAGTGGGGTAGGTAGGGGGACATTGGGGGACAGAGGTGTTTCTCGGGAGATTGAGGACACCATGTGGGGAGTTGAGACTGGGAGGGATGACCCTGGGGAGGTGGAGGGCACCGTGGGGAGAAGGGATCCCACCCCCGACACCTGCAGCCACCCCCAGGGGCAGCTGGGACCCCGACCCGCTGGGGGACCAGGATGGGAACGATGGGGACTCACTCATGGATACTGCACAGGTAATAAAATAGTTCATGCTGCACCCTGTTGTAGGGTCTCTGGGGTGCCCTGGGCGCCGAGTCCCCATGACAGCCGGCCCTTCCCGGGGGTCCCCAGGCTGCCGGGTTCCTCTGGCCCCAGCCGGCGGGAGCTGTGTCCTCCCAGCCGCTGGCCACGCAATGGCAGCACCGACCCACGGCCACGCGGAGACAGGGCTGGGGACAGGGCCGGGGTTGCCTGCGCTCCACCTGGGTCTGCAGGGCTCGGGCAGGGGGGACCCGGCATCCTGCAGCTCCGCTCCCACCCTGGGGACCCCAAACACCCCCGGGGGTGCGTCGCTGTCCCTGTCGCTGGTGGCAACCGGCATGGGGGGAAGGTGACAGTGAGGGTCCCCGCCAGTGGCCCGGAGTTCGTCACCGCTGGGGGGACAGGGGACAAGCAGGGCCAGCACCGAGGAGCGACGGCAGCACAGCCTACTCTCTGGGGGTCCCCACCCCCTGTCCCCAGGGGTCCCCTCCGTCCCCGTGGTTTATTGGGGGAACACAGAGCCCAACGACCAGCCGCAGGGACAGGGGACGGGGAGCTGCCCCAGGGATGGGGACAGCACCGGGACACGCCGATACTCTTGGGGGTGCTGGCATGCGGGGGGGGGGCACCCTAACCATTGCCGCCCGGGATGACGAATGCACCGGGATGAGGGAGGCACCGGGATGGGGACGGCGCATGGAGGGGCCAGAGCCGGCGCGCGAACGCCGGGCTGCAGGACCACGCTTCGGCTTCGGGGCGGCAGCAGCGAAGGCGGCGGCGGCGGCGGCGCTGCTGCGCACCTGAGCGGTGCCGGCGCTGCAGTACCGCGATTCGGCCACGGGGCGGCAGCAGCGAGCAGCCGCCGGGCGGCGCGTGCACGGGGGCGGCACCGGCGCTGCAGGTCCGCGCTTTGCAGGCCCAGCGCCCGCCGGCACCGCGCACGTGGGGCGGCAGCGGCGTTTCCTTACCGGAACGAACCAACGAACGCGGCGGCATCACCCCGCAGGCACCACAGTACGGCATTGCCGTTACCGGCGGACGGCAGCGGGGAGAAAGGGGGCGCCACCGCGCATGCGCGGCTCAAGAGCCGCAGTACCCAGTTTTGGTCGCTCGGTGGCAGCAGCGAACAAAGGAGAGCGCGCCACTGCGCATGCGCGGCTGAAGCGCTGCAGTACCGAATTCTGGTCGCTCGGTGGCAGCAGCGAGCAAAGAAAGGCGCGCCACTGCGCATGCGCGGCTCAAGAGCTGCAGTACCGAATTCTGGTCGCTCGGTGGCAGCAGCGAGCAAAGGAGAGCGCGCCACCGCGCATGCGCGGCTCAACAGCTGCAGTACCCAGCTTTGGTCGCTCGGTGGCAGCAGCGAGCAGAGGAGAGCGCCCCACCGCGCATGCGCGGCTCAAGAGCTGCAGTACCCAATTCCGCCCGCCGGGTGCCACCGTCGCCTCACCGGCCCTTTCCCCTTCTCTCCGCCCAGTTCGTACCATCGAAAGACGGTAACTGCTTACTGGCGGTACTGGGCTTAGATTTCCCTGCCCTTTTCCCACTCGCGGCCCGGGCACTAATCTTCATCGCCTCTGTACCAAAAAGCACCCGGTGGCCCCAGCATTTCAGTCCTTTCCCTTTGGCCGCTTTACAAGTCCCGTGGTGGTTTCTGCCCGTGCCCCCCAGCCCATTACCCGGGGAGGAGAAGCAGCACAGGGAACCTGTGGAACAGGTTTCTTTCTAACCCGGAGGAAGCCCCAGGGATCGCTGTCTCGGACTGCAGGTGGCATCGGGGTTGTGGGAGTGACAGCGGCGACTCAACAGATGCTGGAGAGAGATTTAAAAAAAATAAGGCCACACGGGTGACACCCTGAGAGCAGGGGAGGGGCAGCTATGTCCATCAGGAAACCGCGCTTTTGAGCAGACCCGGTGCCAGCGGCTGACCTGCAAACAACGAGCGATACGCTGGTGGTCCTGGGGCTGTGTTGCGGTGTTTGCAGCTTTCCTCGCCTCTGTGCTATCAGCACTCTGCTCTCCTCATCCTGCACACGCGCAGGGCTTGCCACTTGGAGGAGAGACACTGCACGACGTCACTTACCACCCTGCCCTCCAGCGTGCAAAGGAATTAGAAAGGAGGCAGGGAAAGCCAAGAGGCCTGCTGGTGTATTAGGCGTCCTCAGCAGTTGACCGTAGAGCCCGGCAGGTTCCATCCTTGCTCTGTGCTTTTGTAGCTTGAACCCCCGATTGTTTTGCCATCGAGACTGCAAGGCGAGGAATACGCCTCTACTTGAACAAGCAAGACCCCTGCCAAATAGCTGAGCTGTGCGCAGTGATAGGCGGCTGCCTGTGACCGACACCTTTTTCTGCTAAAACCAGAGCACGCTTCCCTTGTGAAGAGCCATCGGCAGTACAGAACGGACCTGAGCTCTCCTTGCACCGGCTCCCCAGAGAACGGCGTCTCAGTTCGACTGAAGCGTGCAGCAGCCTGTCGTCATCCCAGCCCCTCGCCCTCGAGCAAGCGGCTGCCTGTAGCAGCGGCAGAACCGCTGCTGCGCAGAGGGGAAAGGAATGGCTTGGCGTCAAGCTCTGCGGGCTGCCTGTGGCCCCTGCGGAGCCGACGACCTCGGCAGCCCATACAAAGGGCGAAGCTAGCAGCCTGAGAAGGAGTCACAGGGTGCTGCAGCTCCTGCCACAACCCTCCTTCCCAGCCTGCTGCTGGAGCACAAGGCACTTGAAAGCAGCAGGAAAGAACAAGGATGGCAAGATGGCAGGAATAACACGGAGAGCCTAAAGCGTTTAGCCAGCAGGGCTTGCAACTCACCTTGTGCCGTGGTTTAATCCCAGCTGGCAACTCAGCACCACACAACCGCTCACTCGCTCCCCCCTCAGTGGGAGGGGGGAGAGAACTGGAAGGGCAAAAGTGAAAAAACTCCACTTGTAAGGAAAAGGGGGGAAAAAAACCCCAAACAACAGAGCGAAAAACCCCACACAGACAAGCGGTACAAATGAAAACAACGGCTCACCGCCAACCGCCCGATGCCCAGCCAGCCGCAGCCCAGCAGCGGCCCCCCCGCCAACCGCCCCCCGAGTTTTATTTCCTGACGTCACAGGGTCTGGAACATCCCCTGGGTCCGCCGGGGTCAGCTCTCCCAGCGGTGCCCCCTCCCAGGCCCTCGCGCACCCCCAGCCCGCTCGCCGGCAGGGCGGGGCGAGGAGCAGCACAGCCCCCGGCGCGGTGCAAGCGCTGCGCAGCGGGAACTCACGCAGCCCCGCGTCACCGACGCCGTTTGCAGCACAAACCCAAAACGCAGGAGGAGGGAGAGCGGGGTGGGAGTGGGGTGCGGGGGAGCGGGAGGGGGGTGCCAGAGTTTGGGCGGGGGGCAACGGGCAGGTTGGCGGGGCAGGCAGCACCCCAGGGGTCCGGGGCAGAGGGGTTACGGGGAGGCAGTGCGGAACACGGGGGGTGGGAGGAGGGAGAGGAGAGAGGAGGGCAGTGCGGGCACGAGGTAGGAGGGCAGGGGATACGGGGGGCGCGTCGCGGGGAAAACCTCGCACGGGGGGAAAAACGTCGCACGGGAAAGGCGGGGCGGACACCGGGAGGGGCGGGGGGGGACATGCGTGGGGGTGACCTACGCCAGGGGGTCCACCCGGGACCACCCACAGCAGAAAACTCGCCTGGGATGACCCGCAACAGATAATCCGTTCCCGATGACTGGATAACCACGAGCGATGCCCCTCAAGGGGCTGGTGTTTCACCCCAAATCTTCCCCAAATCGGGGGGTTTTTTGCTTTTCCATAATATCAAAATTGGGGTTTTTTCCTTTTCCAAAACATTCCACCATTTGGAGGTTTTTCAACGCTTTTTCACAACAAAAATTGGTGGTTTTTGCTTTTTCGTTTTGTGCGTGAAAATGGGGTTTTTTTTGCTTTCCGGCTGCCCAAATCCAGGCGGATTTGGCTTTCCCGGGAGCTCCAAGTTGGGTATTTTTCCCCCAAAATTGCGGGCTTTTTTTTCCCCACCCCTTGCAGGCCCCGAATTAGGGGTTTTGTGGTATTTTTAGGCCATGGCGGCAGGTCCCGCTCTGCGTGCGCAGCCCTGCAGGGGAAAGTCCCTGTTGGGGGAACTGGCCCCCGATCAGGATGGGAACAGGCGGAAAAGGAGAACAGGGAAGAGGCAGCTTTTGAAAGCGCTTTTATATCTTCAATAGAGAGGTGTTTCGGGGCGGGGTGTGTGTGTGGGGGGGTGTGTGTGTGTGTGTCAAATTTTAAAATCCTTTCTGTAAACAGGGTTTCTTTGCATTTTAAAAACCTTATTATCAGAGACATTTACACTTAATGTATTTACACATATCTCTCTATATATATTTAGTGAATATATTTATGTTTCACTTATATCCCCCTATTTCCCACTTCTTATATATAATACCTGCTCAGACTATGGATCTGTTGACTTACATATTTTGAACACTTAAATGTCTTTATAGACTTCTCTATTTACACTTACATATATTTACACCTATATCTTTATAGACTTAGATTTTAGACTTAGATGTCTATTTACACTTGTACATAATCTCTTAGATTACATATAATGTCTATGTAGACTCTCTATGTAACACGTAGTAAGTGTAGATAGCGGTATCTATTCAGACCTTTTTCTATTTTAAATTCCTTCATGTATAAAATGTATCATCCTTTTTGCATTTGGAAGTTCTTTATTTTTTGATTTATAGAGACGTGAGTTATTTTTGTATCTTAAAACCCTATATACATCTTTCGAATTTTTTTATACTCTAAAATCCTTTATATAATAGGGCAGATATAGGTCCTTATTTTGAAATCCTTTTGTACGTATAAATTAATATTATTTTTCAATATACGTAACAAGGAGAGATTTTTTTCTATTTCGAGGCCTCACAGATATATTTACAGTTTTTAAAAATTTTTGAACCCCCCCCCATGAATTTTCAGGCAATTTGGGCTGTGACCCCCTTTGGGGGGGGGGGGACACGGACCCCCATGACCCCCCATTCCCCACTCACCTGCTCCTCCACGGCATCATCACCCCCGTGGTGATGCTGGGGTGCCCCAAATGACATCATCACCCCTCCAGGCCCCCCAACCCCCCCTTTTTATTCACCCCCCCAAAAAGACACAAAACGAGGGAAACGGCCCCAACCGGCAGCTCGTTACTTTAATAATGCCGTTTACGTATGTACGCACGCACCCCCGCCAAAAAGGGGGGCTCTGCTAGAAAGATAAAGGAGGGGCGGCCCCCCCAAACGCTTGCAGCCCCCCCCAGCCCCCGTCCCGCAGGCTGCCAGCCGGCCCCTCACCCTCAGCACGCCCAACGACCGGCAGGCAAACCTGGGCCGGGGGTCTCTCCTGAGCACCACGGGACGCTCACAGCGAGGCATCTGAAAAACAAAAATCCCAACGGATATTTCAGCACGTTAAAAAAACAGCACCGAAGGCAGCAGAGGAATTCGGTCAGGGCAAGGGAGAGGGTAGCAGTCGAGCTAAAGGAGGGTGCCAGGCAAACGGGTCAGCTCGAAATACAACGCCGCCTTTAAAAGCTCAAGCGATTCGAACGCTTAAAATCAGCGTGAAGACTAATTGACACAATTCTGAACACGTTCTTCGCAGAGAAGTAAACGCTCTCGCTGGTGTCGGAAAACGCCTCGTCCCTTCCTTACAGCATCGCTGCCGGGAGATAACCCCGTGAGGCTGCAGGACAAGGGCGCGCCGTAATCAGCATCTACGCTCACGGATCCACCGCCGCAGCTCCAGCCCTTGTGCTGCTGCTGCTGCTGCTGCGCATCTCGCTCGCTTGGCCGATAAAGCTGAAAGTGAAGCGTAAAACTTTGAAGAGTAAAATGAAAAAGAAAGAACAAATCTCAGCAATTCATTTTATGCTAAAGAGGCGTGCGCACGCTTACATACGTACAATGAGAAGACTCGTACTATAAAAATATTTGATTTTCCTTTTGCGTTAATTGAAATTGCGTAGCTGTGAATTCATACCGTTAAATTATCTACCTCCAAGCTACACAGCTATCGTTTGACCAGGGGTTTTGCGTGTGTGACATGACTAGGAGGGACGCCTGGCCAGCTGCGCCGAGACCGATGCTACCGAACTGCCGGGGAAACGCGCCGTCGAAAGCGAGACAGAAATAAAGTGCTTCAGAGCACTCTGCCAAAAGATCAGGAAAAAAGCCCCTAACGTTCAGTTGCCTCTCTTTTTAAACGTTTAGAGCAACTACCCAACTGCTTAAGCACACCTAATAAATTATACACTACAGCTATTTGGCAGTTGCAGTTTAAACAACGCAAGTCAGTTTGGAAATTAGACAATTTTAACTTTCTTTTTAAAATTTCATTTATGATAGAAAAATCAGTGAGATAAGAGATCTCCCATACGGTTTTACTTTTTTTGGGGGGGGGGGGGGGGGGGGGCCGGCGGTGGGGAATATCAAATCCCCGGTGCTGCAATACATCAGGCTACCAAAAAGGACTGGCAGGTTTGCTAACGCTGTTGGCTGTACCCAAGCGTGCGGAGGAACGCGTCTTTACGATCTCTCGACCGTTACACCCGAGAACCAAAGATCAGCCATACGTCGACTATTGGAAGATGTGCTGCGCTTGGGTCCTTGCAAGGAAATCGACTTAACTCCTTTTTTTTTTTCCAGAGAGAGTGAAAAGTCTCCTTGCGGATGACTTCTACTGCCAAGCACGTCATCTCTGAAGATCCATTCTGATGGGAAGTTTGTAAAAGGCAACTCCTTTGAATGAAAAAGATTTCCATTCTGGAAAATCTCTTTCCACCCGAAGTCAAAATTACGCGCTGCAGGTTAGGAAAAAGGACATTAGAGAATCAGTAACTCACCGAAAACACATCAGGACTCTCTGTCGCTAGTTACGAGGCTGCTACCGCTTCTCGGGAAAGCCTGGAAAACACACCGAAGCGACGCCGATTTGTCCCGTGTTGTCCACGCCTCTTCTTTGACCTTGATTGCTTTTAGCACAGATGCCAGTATCTCAGTAAGGTTTTCGAGTGCTCCTGTAAGGTATTTTAAACACTGACTGACTGAAAAAGCATAAAGCTTTTATCGTGAAAACAAAGCCTGTTTCTCCCGAACGTCCGAACTCTTACAAACGGTTCCTTTCCTCTTCTAGTCCAACATTATTTTCACAGCACCCTTTAATAGCAAGCGCACAGAAACAGAAGACTCTGCTTTCAGGAAGAGAAAACAGACGAAGGAAAGCAAGCCTTGAATAGGCGTACCACGCTCCAGAACAGACCTTTATTTTTAGTATTTGTGTTAAAATATTTCATGTTAAAAAAATCAGATAGAAGGAGAGCTGCCACATTCTTCGTGTTAACTGTAAAGTCCACACTACAAGCACCTTAGGAAAAATGCAGACACACATCACAGGCATACCTTGTACTTGCAGACCACTATGGATCCTTTCCATCCGTCTCGTACTTTCACGGCAGTTGACATTCTGCTGAGAGGAAAGGAAAAAAAAAAAAAAAAAACAAACACGTTTAGCACAAAGCTTCCTTTTCTGTGAAGACTACAACTGAGTGGAGGAGAAAGTATTTTGCATCATCTTTGGTGCAGTTGTTGAGACAGGCCACTAGAGCTTCTGCATGTTTTAGACAACCGTGCCTTTTCTTTTGGCTCATCGGCAGCTTTAGAACTCACTTGCCTAGAGACGCGCAGGTGACAGGCACAGACACCTACGTACGTTTTCTCAAGCCTAAGTAGAGCCGCGATTTCCTCACCCGATACGTCCCAAGTTGAGTATTTTTGTTAAAGAGTACGGCAACCCGTCTGTCCTCGCGAACTCGCTGCAAAAGAGGAATCCTTTTTTCCAGGCCGTTTCTCCAAACGGTCGAGATCTTTGAAAACTGCAGTTGTGCCACCAAACCTGCTCAGGGTCCCTCCCAACCTTCGACCATCGTTAGATTTAACAGGCACACGCTCTATTCCGTCTTCCAACAGCAAAAATACATAACACCCCCAGACCCCTAGCGCAACCCTACGGACGTCCACACGCACCTCGCTGTTTTGATGAGGAGCCACTGAGCACCCCTGCGAGCACAGCGGGATCATGCGCAAGACCAGCGTCCTGGTTTCGGCTGGGATAGAGTTAATTCTCTTCCTGGTAACTGGTATAGCGCTGTGTTTTAGATTTAGGACGAGAAAAACGTGGATAACACGCTGATGTTTTAGTTGTGGCTAAGTAGCGCTTACGCTAGTCGGGGACTTTTCAGCTTCTCATGCCCTGCCAGCGAGAAGCTGGGAGGGACCTTAGCCAGGACAGATGACCCAAACCGGCCAAAGGGACAGTCCGTACCATATGACGTCGCGCTCAGTACATAAGCTGGGGGAGTTGGCCGGGCGGCGGCGACTGCCGCTCGGGGACCGGCTGGGCATCAGTCGGCGGGCGGTGAGCAATCGCATTGTGCGCCGCTTATTTTGTATATTCTTTTATCGTTACGATTGTTTCCCCTTCCTGTTCTGTCCCATTAAACTGTCTTTACCTCACCCCACGAACTTCACTTTTTTTTCCGATTCTCTCCCCCACCCCACTTTGGGGGCAGGGGGAGCAAGCGAGCAGCTGCGTGGTGTTTAGCTGCCTGCCGGGTTAAACCACAACAACCAGCTTCACCTACGCCGATTTCAGCGAATGCAGCTTCTGAAGCTTTAAACTGAAAACCGTATCTTGACACTTTGCCGCGGCAGAAACGATCCGTAACTAGAACTCTACAAAAACGCAGTAACGCACATTGCAAACCCACAGCAGCGACAGCTTCAGAAATATTTCTACCGGGAACAAGGGAGAAAAACAATACAGTTTCATCTCACGCACAGGAAAGCAGCAGGCAGAGAAAAGGGTCGGCATTCGTAGCCCTTGCAGGACGCAGGCATTCTCCTTCCATTCCTAAACCCGCCTCTTAGGTCGAAATATCACAACACTACTACGGCAATATCGAGAGCAGGGAACAGCAGCCCTGCCGCTGGATGCGCTACTGACTGATGCTATTTACGTAGCAGGACACCTAGACAGAGGGGCACGTTTTTCCACACACAACCCTGAACTTCCTGAAAATTTATGTTTACCAAAACGAGCCATTTGGAACACGTTGCCAAACAATGTTTGGCAATAAAACTTTGATGTGTTTGACACACACAAATTTGGGGTAACTCGCTACTTGCTTCCTGCTGTTGTTGTTCTTCCTTCAGAAATTCTGCTTGTAGCCAAGTTATTCGCTACCGGTTCAAGCATTTACCTTCCAGGTATTACCAGCACATCTACACAGGCGAGGAACTAAATCGCTCTTCTAAAACTACCCGAGTGAAAATTACAGCCACGAAAGAGGAGTGACAGAGAAGAAAAGGAGAGGTCAGGCAGCAAGAGAGCTCTGCAGGCTGCCACCAGTCAACATCGCACTCTTTTTAAAAAAAAAAAAAAACCCAAACCAAAAAATAACACAAACACAAAAAGCCCACAAAAACCAACAACAAAACAAAACCTTGACGTTGTACCTTTTTTTTCTTTTGGAGCTCGTCCCTGTCTCAGCAGATTGTCTCGTCAGAGCATGAAATGCAGGTGATCCGTATCCCGATGACATCTGCACGCGATGAACACGTGTTCAGAAATAGTCCAGATCTGTAAGACCGGTGTCATTTGTGTGGTTTTAATAATCATAACTCCGTTTTATTGACCGATGCATTTGCGAGGAAACTAAGTAACTTTTAAACGTAGCCTCTCCTTGGGGAGAAAAATGCGTTAGGGAGTGAAAAAAATGATGATTCAGAGCTCCCAACCATGACGGAGCAGCGGGGAAATTAACGAAAGTGAAGGCCAACAGCAGCAACACGAAGCGACATTTGGCTTTAATTCTGATCACGTACTTAAGCGGCTCTCCAAGTCTATGCCTCGAGCCTATGAATGACTAGCCCTTTTTTGGAAGGACCAACTTTTTTCCTTAAAAGTCCTAGACTGAAGACTCCACTGAACAGAACGTGGATTGAGCCACAGGACAACGTGCCGTCAACACTCTCAGGAAAAAAAAAATCAAGTAAAAATCAAGTTTAAATATCAGTTTCCATCGTGTCTCATTCATTCCGTTTCTAGTGATACCTGGGTGCTCCAAAATTCACTCTCCTGACACCACGTAGTACTACAAATTGAGTTATGCCTATAAAAATAAAAGGCTATTTCCAACCTGCCCATAAAATCAGTATGAACAAACAGAAGAGAAACACTTGAACTTAAAGAAGGACACAGGCAGCTCTTAATTTTTCGTAGATGAAAGCTCATTCTTTTCCCTGAAAGGAAAACACTCGTAACTACCCAGGGTTAGTTACGCTAACGAGGGTACGTAGGCACGCTCTGTTCACAGCAATTGTTCATCAGCTTTTCTGCACCGGCAGCAAATTTGCCCTTTCCCTGGGTTTAACGGGGAGCACCTGCAGCGACCTTGAACGCGCCAATGTTTCTCCCGGCTCCCCCGGCCCCACACGTGCCATCACCTGAGCAGCAAGCGGCGTCAACCACGCAGGATTTTCTTCACGTGACGCAGAAGGTGACGCTGGGAAAAGAGGAGGCACAAAATGAACCTGTTTGTCACACCCAGCCAACGGCGAAAACCCAGGGAAGGATTCTGCCGTGCGGGGCCGGGCTGTGCACCCCGGGAGCTCCAGCCGGCCGGTTTCGCTCCCCTTTGCCGGGTACCGGGGAGACACCGCCGCCTCGTGCTGCCGCCTGCCCCCCGGGGGACCTCGCTTCAGCCCTCGGGAACGGGACCGGGAGAGACCCTCCACGCAAAGAGAGCGGATCCACGCGTGGCGTGGATTTAATCCCCGAGGGAAGAGCTCGGGCTCCCCGCTAGCAGAAGGACAACTCGCCTCCCTGCCGCTCGGAGCGCCTTGCCGGGGACAGCCCTGCCTGCGCCTGGCTGCTCTTCAGCCGTGCTGGGAGTGCAGTCTGGCCGACGGATGCTCCGGCAAACAGACACTGCAGCGAATCGCAGCTCCCGCTCGTTACAGCTGCTGGTAATTTTGCCTCTGGCTAAGGCATGCCCCAGACAGCGGACACCCCGTCTCGTTCCAGCTCCTGCTTGCGACGGTTCTGGCTAATTGAAGCTCCAGCTCTGCACCGTTGATTTCAGCTCCTTCTCCTTACAAGCTCCAGCTATTTGCAACAGCCTGGGCTTTTGACAAGGTCGTAAACCAATCGCCGTCAAAACTCGACTATTAGGATTAAATATCATAGTTGGACATTGTATAAACATTAATTAGTTTGTACGACTAATCAGTTAATAACTATTCGAAGCAGTCGACAAGCAAGAGCTGGACTCGAAGAGGGCGTGCGGGGTCTGAAAAGCAGAGACCACCTCTTCCCCCCAGAGACCACCGCAGACGTTGAGTTGGGCCTGGTGCGTGCCGGCCTCCCGCACTTCGGGGTCCAGCAGGACCAGAGCCCCTCCCCCCGGGGAGGGTCCACGCACCCTGCCCACCCCCTGCTTTCCCCCGCAGCCCCCAATGCCCTCCCAGCCCCCCGCACAAACGGCCAAACCGGCTTCTGCTTTGGGCCCCCAAACCAGCTCACTTGGCACCCATTTCTGAGCCCAAAAACCCAGCTGCTGCGCCTGTTCTCAAGGCCCAAAGATGCCCCCGGGGAGGGCAAGCGCTTGTGTGATGCTTCGGGCAGAAACGGGACTGAAAGGTCCGATCCCGGTGCCGGGGGAGCAGAGGCGAGCTGGCTGGGACCAGCTTTTGCTCCTGGAACAACCCCAAGTCCCTGCTCCGAGGGCTTCCCCTTGGGGCCCTGGGGTGGACCTGTCCTTCCCCTTCAAATGCTCCAGCAGTTTCGGGGGCAGAAGGCCGTTTCTAAGCCCTCTCTCCAGCAGCTCCTCCCTCGACTCGGCCCGTGAAGCCCCCAGGCTCGAGCACCTCGCTGGGGCGAGCGGCCTCCATTGCCTACAGGCTGCCCGTCTGCCTGCAGGGAGGGCTGGGGGGTGCCCGGCCCCACGGGGCGACAGTGGGGACTCGCAGGGAGGGTCTGTTTGCACACAGCGCCCACCCCGCCCCCCCGCCCCGGCCCCACTCCGCGGCCCCCCTAGGGCACACAGCCCCGCCCCCCAGCCCCACTCCCCAGATGCTCACAGCCCCTCCCCCGCCTGGAGCCCCCCCAGCCCCCGTCCCCGGAGCCTGCAGGACCGCCCCGCCCCCCCGCCACAGCCCCACTCCTCGGCTCCCCGGGCCCGCGGCCCCTCACACTCACGCTGCGCCGCCGCCTCGGTGCAGAGCCCGCCGCGCGCCCCGTTGAAATACCCTCCGCAGCCAATCAGCGCGCGGCTCCACCGGACCGCCCGCGCGGGGCACGCCGGGAGTTGTAGTCCCCGCCCCGGGACCGCGCATGCGCACGGCGCCTCGTGCAGCCCGGCTGGCTGTACATCGACACCCGTACAATGGAGGTGATCGTGCACCGACCCTGGTGCAACCCTTGTGCCCCCCCATGCTCGCAGCCCCTCCCCGGTGTTTGCAAGCGCCTCCCAGCCCCAGGACCCCCGGTGCTCACAGCACCCGACCACACCATTTTCCAGCCCCGTGGGAGCCCCAAGCCCCACTCTCAAGCCCCGCCAGGACCCACAGCCCCACTCCCCAGCTCCTTGGGGGACTGCAGCCCCCGCCCCCAGCCCCACTCCCCAGCCCCCCTAGGACGAACAGCCCCCCCTCCCCGGCCCCCTCCGGGACGCACAGCCCCCCCCAGCCCCCCTCCCCGGCCCCCTCCGGGACGCACAGCCTCCCCCCCGGCCCCCTCCGGGACGCACAGCCCCCCCCCCGGCCCCCCTCCCCGGCCCCCTCCGGGACGCACAGCCCCCCCCGGCCCCCCCCGGGACGCACAGCCCCCCCCGGCCCCCCTCCCCGGTCCCCCCGAGACGCACAGCCCCCCTCCTCAGTCCCCCGGGGGGTCCCCAGCCTCCCGCCAGCCCGCCGTGCCCGCGGCACCTCAGACTGCCGCCGCCGCCGCCGCCGCCGCCGCCGCCGCCGCCGCCGCCGCCGCCGCCGCCGCCGCCGCCGCCGCCGCCGCCGCCGCCGCCGCCGCCGCCGCCGCCTGGGTGCAGAGCCCGCCGCGCGCCCCGTTGAAATATCCTCCGCAGCCAATCAGCGCGCGGCTCCTCCGGGCCGCCCGCGGGGGGCACGCCGGGAGTTGTAGTCCCCGCCCAGGAAGTGCGCATGCGCACGGCGCCTTGTGCACGGCGGGTGCCTGCGCAGGGACCTCCCTGCAACGGTGGGGATTGTGCAGGGACCTTTGCGCAGCGGGGGGTCGGTGTGTGGAGACACCCATGCAATGGGGGGGGCAGTGCAGGAAGACCCTTATGCAATTGGTTGGCGTGCAGGGGACCCTCGTGCAATGGCGGGCAGGTGCACGGGGACCCTTGTGCGATGGTGGGGATTGTGCAGGACCCTCGTGTGACAGTGGTGGTTATTTTTCTCGGCAGTACCCTTGGGTTCGGGAGCAAAACAGCCGGTGCCTGAAACCACTGGGGTGTTTTGACTGCTGCTGAGCAGCCTCGAGGCCGCCTCTGGTTCCCACATGGCTCCCATGGTGCGCGTGGACCCTCCTGCAACGGGTGCAGGTGTGCAAGGAGGGTGATCCGGGGTAGGGGTCCCTCTCTGGAGGCACCCAGCTCGAGCTGGCACCTAAGAACTAATCAAGGAGTAATGAGGAACCTTCTCTTGCACCTGACGTTAACCAGCGGGATCCCAGGGTCAGACCCTGTTACGGTGATTGGACCCTGGGGAGGTGGCAGAGGGTGCCCTGGACAGGTTGGGGGGGTTCCCTGGGGAGGAGGGGAGCCCCCACCCCCCTGACTGTGGGCACTCCCCCCAAGGAGCAGAGCATGGTGCAAGACTTTAGGGAGGATGAGGGCTAGCAGGTCCCCGAGATGGCAGTGCCGGCTCTTCCCAGTGTCTCCCCAGTGCTGGAGGGGGTGTGCGTGTGTGTGTCTCATGACCATGGGGATGGGGGGGGGGGCGGCCTCAGGATGGGGCAGGGGGGGAATCCTGGGGTCCGGGAGGGACCCTGGGAGTGGGGTAGGTAGGGGGACATTGGGGGACAGAGGTGTTTCTCGGGAGATTGAGGACACCATGTGGGGAGTTGAGACTGGGAGGGATGACCCTGGGGAGGTGGGGGGCACCGCGGGGAGAAGGGATCCCACCCCCGACACCTGCAGCCACCCCCAGGGGCAGCTGGGACCCCGACCCGCTGGGGGACCAGGATGGGAACGATGGGGACTCACTCATGGATACTGCACAGGTAATAAAATAGTTCATGCTGCACCCTGTTGTAGGGTCTCTGGGGTGCCCTGGGCGCCGAGTCCCCATGACAGCCGGCCCTTCCCGGGGGTCCCCAGGCTGCCAGGCTCCTCTGGCCCCAGCCGGCGGGAGCTGTGTCCTCCCAGCCGCTGGCCACGCAATGGCAGCACCGACCCACGGCCACGCGGAGACAGGGCTGGGGACAGGGCCGGGGTTGCCTGCGCTCCACCTGGGTCTGCAGGGCTCGGGCAGGGGGGACCCGGCATCCTGCAGCTCCGCTCCCACCCTGGGGACCCCAAACACCCCCGGGGGTGCGTCGCTGTCCCTGTCGCTGGTGGCAACCGGCATGGGGGGAAGGTGACAGTGAGGGTCCCCGCCAGTGGCCCGGAGTTCGTCACCGCTGGGGGGACAGGGGACAAGCAGGGCCAGCACCGAGGAGCGACGGCAGCACAGCCTACTCTCTGGGGGTCCCCACCCCCTGTCCCCAGGGGTCCCCTCCGTCCCCGTGGTTTATTGGGGGAACACAGAGCCCAACGACCAGCCGCAGGGACAGGGGACGGGGAGCTGCCCCAGGGATGGGGACAGCACCGGGACACGCCGATACTCTTGGGGGTGCTGGCATGCGGGGGGGGGGCACCCTAACCATTGCCGCCCGGGATGACGAATGCACCGGGATGAGGGAGGCACCGGGATGGGGACGGCGCATGGAGGGGCCAGAGCCGGCGCGCGAACGCCGGGCTGCAGGACCACGCTTCGGCTTCGGGGCGGCAGCAGCGAAGGCGGCGGCGGCGGCGGCGCTGCTGCGCACCTGAGCGGTGCCGGCGCTGCAGTACCGCGATTCGGCCACGGGGCGGCAGCAGCGAGCAGCCGCCGGGCGGCGCGTGCACGGGGGCGGCACCGGCGCTGCAGGTCCGCGCTTTGCAGGCCCAGCGCCCGCCGGCACCGCGCACGTGGGGCGGCAGCGGCGTTTCCTTACCGGAACGAACCAACGAACGCGGCGGCATCACCCCGCAGGCACCACAGTACGGCATTGCCGTTACCGGCGGACGGCAGCGGGGAGAAAGGGGGCGCCACCGCGCATGCGCGGCTCAAGAGCTGCAGTACCCAGTTTTGGTCGCTCGGTGGCAGCAGCGAGCAAAGAAAGGCGCGCCACTGCGCATGCGCGGCTCAAGAGCTGCATACCGAATTCTGGTCGCTCGGTGGCAGCAGCGAGCAAAGGAGAGCGCGCCACCGCGCATGCGCCGCTCAAGAGCTGCAGTACCCAGCTTTGGTCGCTCGGTGGCAGCAGCGAGCAAAGGAGAGCGCGCCACCGCGCATGCGCAGCTGAAGAGCTGCAATACCGAATTCTGGTCGCTCGGTGGCAGCAGCGAGCAAAGAAAGGCGCGCCACTGCGCATGCGCGGCTCAAGAGCTGCAGTACCCAGTTTTGGTCACAGGGTGGCAGCAGCGAGCAAAGAAAAGCGCGCCACCGCGCATGCGCGGCTCAACAGCTGCAGTACCCAGCTTTGATCGCTCGGTGGCAGCAGCGAGCAGAGGAGAGCGCCCCACCGCGCATGCGCGGCTCAAGAGCTGCAGTACCCAATTCCGCCCGCCGGGTGCCACCGTCGCCTCACCGGCCCTTTCCCCTTCTCTCCGCCCAGTTCGTACCATCGAAAGACGGTAACTGCTTACTGGCGGTACTGGGCTTAGATTTCCCTGCCCTTTTCCCACTCGCGGCCCGGGCACTAATCTTCATCGCCTCTGTACCAAAAAGCACCCGGTGGCTCCAGCATTTCAGTCCTTTCCCTTTGGCCGCTTTACAAGTCCCGTGGTGGTTTCTGCCCGTGCCCCCCGGCCCATTACCCGGGGAGGAGAAGCAGCACAGGGAACCTGTGGAACAGGTTTCTTTCTAACCCGGGGGAAGCCCCAGGGATCGCTGTCTCGGTCTGCAGGTGGCATCGGGGTTGTGGGAGTGACAGCGGCGACTCAACAGATGCTGGAGAGAGATTTAAAAAAAATAAGGCCACACGGGTGACACCCTGAGAGCAGGGGAGGGGCAGCTATGTCCATTAGGAAACCACGCTTCTGAGCAGACCCGGTGCCAGTGGCTGACCTGCAAACAACGAGCGATACGCTGGTGGTCCTGGGGCTGTGTTGCGGTGTTTGCAGCTTTCCTCGCCTCTGTGCTATCAGCACTCTGCTCTCCTCACCCTGCACACGCGCAGGGCTTGCCACTTGGAGGAGAGACGCTGCACGACGTCACTTACCACCCTGCCCTCCAGCGTGCAAAGGAATTAGAAAGGAGGCAGGGAAAGCCAAGAGGCCTGCTGGTGTATTAGGCGTCCTCAGCAGTTGACCGTAGAGCCCGGCAGGTTCCATCCTTGCTCTGTGCTTTTGTAGCTTGAACCCCCGATTGTTTTGCCATCGAGACTGCAAGGCAAGGAATACGCCTCTACTTGAACAAGCAAGACCCCTGCCAAATAGCTGAGCTGTGCGCAGTGATAGGCGGCTGCCTGTGACCGACACCTTTTTCTGCTAAAACCAGAGCACGCTTCCCTTGTGAAGAGCCATCGGCAGTACAGAACGTACCTGAGCTCTCCTTGCACCGGCTCCCCAGAGAACGGCGTCTCAGTTCGACTGAAGCGTGCAGCAGCCTGTCGTCATCCCAGCCCCTCGCCCTCGAGCAAGCGGCTGCCTGTAGCAGCGGCAGAACCGCTGCTGCGCAGAGGGGAAAGGAACGGCTTGGCCTCAAGCTCTGCGGGCTGCCTGTGGCCCCTGCGGAGCCGACGACCTCGGCAGCCCATACAAAGGGCGAAGCTAGCAGCCTGAGAAGGAGTCACAGGGTGCTGCAGCTCCTGCCACAACCCTCCTTCCCAGCCTGCTGCTGGAGCACAAGGCACTTGAAAGCAGCAGGAAAGAACAAGGATGGCAAGATGGCAGGAATAACACGGAGAGCCTAAAGCGTTTAGCCAGCAGGGCTTGCAACTCACCTTGTGCCGTGGTTTAATCCCAGCCCGCAACTCAGCACCACACAACCGCTCACTCGCTCCCCCCTCAGTGGGAGGGGGGAGAGAATTGGAAGGGCAAAAGTGAAAAAACTCCACTTGTAAGGAAAAGGGGGGAAAAAAACCCCAAACAACAGAGCGAAAAACCCCACACAGACAAGCGGTACAAATGAAAACAACGGCTCACCGCCAACCGCCCGATGCCCAGCCAGCCGCAGCCCAGCAGCGGCCCCCCCCGCCAACCGCCCCCCGAGTTTTATTTCCTGACGTCACAGGGTCTGGAACATCCCCTGGGTCCGCCGGGGTCAGCTCTCCCAGCGGTGCCCCCTCCCAGGCCCTCGCGCACCCCCAGCCCGCTCGCCGGCAGGGCGGGGCGAGGAGCAGCACAGCCCCCGGCGCGGTGCAAGCGCTGCGCAGCGGGAACTCACGCAGCCCCGCGTCACCGACGCCGTTTGCAGCACAAACCCAAACCGCAGGAGGAGGGAGAGCGGGGTGGGAGTGGGGTGCGGGGGAGCGGGAGGGGGGTGCCAGAGTTTGGGCGGGGGGCAACGGGCAGGTTGGCGGGGCAGGCAGCACCCCAGGGGTCCGGGGCAGAGGGGCTACGGGGAGGCAGTGCGGAACACGGGGGGTGGGAGGAGGGAGAGGAGAGAGGAGGGCAGTGCGGGCACGAGGTAGGAGGGCAGGGGATACGGGGGGCGCGTCACGGGGAAAACCTCGCACGGGAAAGGCGGGGCGGACACCGGGAGGGGCGGGGGGGGACATGCGTGGGGGTGACCTACGCCAGGGGGTCCACCCGGGACCACCCACAGCAGAAAACTCGCCTGGGATGACCCGCAACAGATAATCCGTTCCCGATGACTGACCCTCGCTGGATAACCACGAGCGATGCCCCTCAAGGGGCTGGTGTTTCACCCCAAATCTTCCCCAAATCGGGGGGTTTTTTGCTTTTCCATAATATCAAAATTGGGGTTTTTTCCTTTTCCAAAACATTCCACCATTTGGAGGTTTTTCAACGCTTTTTCACAACAAAAATTGGTGGTTTTTGCTTTTTCGTTTTGTGCGTGAAAATGGGGTTTTTTTTGCTTTCCGGCTGCCCAAATCCAGGCGGATTCGGCTTTCCCGGGAGCTCCAAGTTGGGTATTTTTCCCCCAAAATTGCGGGCTTTTTTTTCCCCACCCCTTGCAGGCCCCGAATTAGGGGTTTTGTGGTATTTTTAGGCCATGGCGGCAGGTCCCGCTCTGCGTGCGCAGCCCTGCAGGGGAAAGTCCCTGTTGGGGGAACTGGCCCCCAATCAGGATGGGAACAGGCGGAAAAGGAGAACAGGGAAGAGGCAGCTTTTGAAAGCGCTTTTATATCTTCAATAGAGAGGTGTTTCGGGGCGGGGTGTGTGTGTGTGTGTGTCGAATTTTAAAATCCTTTCTGTAAACAGGGTTTCTTTGCATTTTAAAAACCTTATTATCAGAGACATTTACACTTAATGTATTTACACATATCTCTCTATATATATTTAGTGAATATATTTATGTTTCACTTATACCCCCCTATTTCCCACTTCTTATATATAATACCTGCTCAGACTATGGATCTGTTGACTTACATATTTTGAACACTTAAATGTCTTTATAGACTTCTCTATTTACACTTACATATATTTACACCTATATCTTTATAGACTTAGGTTTTAGACTTAGATGTCTATTTACACTTGTACATAATCTCTTAGATTACATATAATGTCTATGTAGACTCTCTATGTAACACGTAGTAAGTGTAGATAGCGGTATCTATTCAGACCTTTTTCTATTTTAAATTCCTTCATGTATAAAATGTATCATCCTTTTTGCATTTGGAAGTTCTTTATTTTTTGATTTATACAGACGTGAGTTATTTTTGTATCTTAAAACCCTATATACATCTTTCGAATTTTTTTATACTCTAAAACCCTTTATATAATAGGGCAGATATAGGTCCTTATTTTGAAATCCTTTTGTACGTATAAATTAATATTATTTTTCAATATACGTAACAAGGAGAGATTTTTTTCTATTTTGAGGCCTCACAGATATATTTACAGTTTTTAAAAATTTTTGAAACCCCCCCCATGAATTTTCAGGCAATTTGGGCTGTGACCCCCCTTGGGGGGGGGGGCCGAGGGGGGGACACGGACGCCCATGACCCCCCATTCCCCACTCACCTGCTCCTCCACGGCATCATCACCCCCGTGGTGATGCTGGGGTGCCCCAAATGACATCATCACCCCTCCAGGCCCCCCAACCCCCCCTTTTTATTCACCCCCCCAAAAAGACACAAAACGAGGGAAACGGCCCCAACCGGCAGCTCGTTACTTTAATAATGCCGTTTACGTATGTACGCACGCACCCCCGCCAAAAAGGGGGGCTCTGCTAGAAAGATAAAGGAGGGGCGGCCCCCCCAAACGCTTGCAGCCCCCCCCAGCCCCCGTCCCGCAGGCTGCCAGCCGGCCCCTCACCCTCAGCACGCCCAACGACCGGCAGGCAAACCTGGGCCGGGGGTCTCTCCTGAGCACCACGGGACGCTCACAGCGAGGCATCTGAAAAACAAAAATCCCAACGGATATTTCAGCACGTTAAAAAAACAGCACCGAAGGCAGCAGAGGAATTCGGTCAGGGCAAGGGAGAGGGTAGCAGTCGAGCTAAAGGAGGGTGCCAGGCAAACGGGTCAGCTCGAAATACAACGCCGCCTTTAAAAGCTCGAGCGATTCGAACGCTTAAAATCCGCGTGAGGACTAATTGACGCGATTCTGAACGCGTCCTTCGCAGAGAAGTAAACGCTCTCGCTGGTGTCGGAAAACGCCTCGTCCCTTCCTTACAGCACCGCTGCCGGGAGATAACCCCGTGAGGCTGCAGGACAAGGGCGCGCCGTAATCAGCATCTACGCTCACGGATCCACCGCCGCAGCTCCAGCCCTTGCGCTGCTGCTGCTGCTGCTGCGCATCTCGCTCGCTTGGCCGATAAAGCTGAAAGTGAAGCGTAAAACTTTGAAGAGTAAAATGAAAAAGAAAGAACAAATCTCAGCAATTCATTTTATGCTAAAAAGGCGTGCGCACGCTTACATACGTACAATGAGAAGACTCGTACTATAAAAATATTTGATTTTCCTTTTGCGTTAATTGAAATTGCGTAGCTGTGAATTCATACCGTTAAATTATCTACCTCCAAGCTACACAGCTATCGTTTGACCAGGGGTTTTGCGTGTGTGACATGACTAGGAGGGACGCCTGGCCAGCTGCGCCGAGACCGATGCTACCGAACTGCCGGGGAAACGCGCCGTCGAAAGCGAGACAGAAATAAAGTGCTTCAGAGCACTCTGCCAAAAGATCAGGAAAAAAGCCCCTAACGTTCAGTTGCCTCTCTTTTTAAACGTTTAGAGCAACTACCCAACTGCTTAAGCACACCTAATAAATTATACACTACAGCTATTTGGCAGCTGCAGTTTAAACAACGCAAGTCAGTTTGGAAATTAGACAATTTTAACTTTCTTTTTAAAATTTCATTTATGATAGAAAAATCAGTGAGATAAGAGATCTCCCATACGGTTTTACTTTTTTGGGGGGGGGGGGGGCCGGCGGTGGGGAATATCAAATCCCCGGTGCTGCAATACATCAGGCTACCAAAAAGGACTGGCAGGTTTGCTAACGCTGTTGGCTGTACCCAAGCGTGCGGAGGAACGCGTCTTTACGATCTCTCGACCGTTACACCCGAGAACCAAAGATCAGCCATACGTCGACTATTGGAAGATGTGCTGCGCTTGGGTCCTTGCAAGGAAATCGACTTAACTCCTTTTTTTTTTCCAGAGAGAGTGAAAAGTCTCCTTGCGGATGACTTCTACTGCCAAGCACGTCATCTCTGAAGATCCATTCTGATGGGAAGTTTGTAAAAGGCAACTCCTTTGAATGAAAAAGATTTCCATTCTGGAAAATCTCTTTCCACCCGAAGTCAAAATTACGCGCTGCAGGTTAGGAAAAAGGACATTAGAGAATCAGTAACTCACCGAAAACACATCAGGACTCTCTGTCGCTAGTTACGAGGCTGCTACCGCTTCTCGGGAAAGCCTGGAAAACACACCGAAGCGACGCCGATTTGTCCCGTGTTGTCCACGCCTCTTCTTTGACCTTGATTGCTTTTAGCACAGATGCCAGTATCTCAGTAAGGTTTTCGAGTGCTCCTGTAAGGTATTTTAAACACTGACTGACTGAAAAAGCATAAAGCTTTTATCGTGAAAACAAAGCCTGTTTCTCCCGAACGTCCGAACTCTTACAAACGGTTCCTTTCCTCTTCTAGTCCAACATTATTTTCACAGCACCCTTTAATAGCAAGCGCACAGAAACAGAAGACTCTGCTTTCAGGAAGAGAAAACAGACGAAGGAAAGCAAGCCTTGAATAGGCGTACCACGCTCCAGAACAGACCTTTATTTTTAGTATTTGTGTTAAAATATTTCATGTTAAAAAAATCAGATAGAAGGAGAGCTGCCACATTCTTCGTGTTAACTGTAAAGTCCACACTACAAGCACCTTAGGAAAAATGCAGACACACATCACAGGCATACCTTGTACTTGCAGACCACTATGGATCCTTTCCATCCGTCTCGTACTTTCACGGCAGTTGACATTCTGCTGAGAGGAAAGGAAAAAAAAAAAAAAAAAACAAACACGTTTAGCACAAAGCTTCCTTTTCTGTGAAGACTACAACTGAGTGGAGGAGAAAGTATTTTGCATCATCTTTGGTGCAGTTGTTGAGACAGGCCACTAGAGCTTCTGCATGTTTTAGACAACCGTGCCTTTTCTTTTGGCTCATCGGCAGCTTTAGAACTCACTTGCCTAGAGACGCGCAGGTGACAGGCACAGACACCTACGTACGTTTTCTCAAGCCTAAGTAGAGCCGCGATTTCCTCACCCGATACGTCCCAAGTTGAGTATTTTTGTTAAAGAGTACGGCAACCCGTCTGTCCTCGCGAACTCGCTGCAAAAGAGGAATCCTTTTTTCCAGGCCGTTTCTCCAAACGGTCGAGATCTTTGAAAACTGCAGTTGTGCCACCAAACCTGCTCAGGGTCCCTCCCAACCTTCGACCATCGTTAGATTTAACAGGCACACGCTCTATTCCGTCTTCCAACAGCAAAAATACATAACGCCCCCAGACCCCTAGCGCAACCCTACGGACGTCCACACACACCTCGCTGTTTTGATGAGGAGCCACTGAGCACCCCTGCGAGCACAGCGGGATCATGCGCAAGACCAGCGTCCTGGTTTCGGCTGGGATAGAGTTAATTCTCTTCCTGGTAACTGGTATAGCGCTGTGTTTTAGATTTAGGACGAGAAAAACGTGGATAACACGCTGATGTTTTAGTTGTGGCTAAGTAGCGCTTACGCTAGTCGGGGACTTTTCAGCTTCTCATGCCCTGCCAGCGAGAAGCTGGGAGGGACCTTAGCCAGGACAGATGACCCAAACCGGCCAAAGGGACAGTCCATACCATATGACGTCACGCTCAGTACATAAGCTGGGGGAGTTGGCCGGGCGGCGGCGACTGCCGCTCGGGGACCGGCTGGGCATCAGTCGGCGGGCGGTGAGCAATCGCATTGTGCGCCGCTTATTTTGTATATTCTTTTATCGTTACGATTGTTTCCCCTTCCTGTTCTGTCCCATTAAACTGTCTTTACCTCACCCCACGAACTTCACTTTTTTTTCCGATTCTCTCCCCCACCCCACTTTGGGGGCAGGGGGAGCAAGCGAGCAGCTGCGTGGTGTTTAGCTGCCTGCCGGGTTAAACCACAACAACCAGCTTCACCTACGCCGATTTCAGCGAATGCAGCTTCTGAAGCTTTAAACTGAAAACCGTATCTTGACACTTTGCCGCGGCAGAAACGATCCGTAACTAGAACTCTACAAAAACGCAGTAACGCACATTGCAAACCCACAGCAGCGACAGCTTCAGAAATATTTCTACCGGGAACAAGGGAGAAAAACAATACAGTTTCATCTCACGCACAGGAAAGCAGCAGGCAGAGAAAAGGGTCGGCATTCGTAGCCCTTGCAGGACGCAGGCATTCTCCTTCCATTCCTAAACCCGCCTCTTAGGTCGAAATATCACAACACTACTACGGCAATATCGAGAGCAGGGAACAGCAGCCCTGCCGCTGGATGTGCTACTGACTGATGCTATTTACGTAGCAGGACACCTAGACAGAGGGGCACGTTTTTCCACACACAACCCTGAACTTCCTGAAAATTTATGTTTACCAAAACGAGCCATTTGGAACACATTGCCAAACAATGTTTGGCAATAAAACTTTGATGTGTTTGACACACACAAATTTGGGGTAACTCGCTACTTGCTTCCTGCTGTTGTTGTTCTTCCTTCAGAAATTCTACTTGTAGCCAAGTTATTCGCTACCGGTTCAAGCATTTACCTTCCAGGTATTACCAGCACATCTACACAGGCGAGGAACTAAATCGCTCTTCTAAAACTACCCGAGTGAAAATTACAGCCACGAAAGAGGAGTGACAGAGAAGGAAAGGAGAGGTCAGGCAGCAAGAGAGCTCTGCAGGCTGCCACCAGTCAACATCGCACTCTTTTTAAAAAAAAAAAAAAACCCAAACCAAAAAATAACACAAACACAAAAAGCCCACAAAAACCAACAACAAAACAAAACCTTGACGTTGTACCTTTTTTTTCTTTTGGAGCTCGTCCCTGTCTCAGCAGATTGTCTCGTCAGAGCATGAAATGCAGGTGATCCGTATCCCGATGACATCTGCACGCGATGAACACGTGTTCAGAAATAGTCCAGATCTGTAAGACCGGTGTCATTTGTGTGGTTTTAATAATCATAACTCCGTTTTATTGACCGATGCATTTGCGAGGAAACTAAGTAACTTTTAAACGTAGCCTCTCCTTGGGGAGAAAAATGCGTTAGGGAGTGAAAAAAATGATGATTCAGAGCTCCCAACCATGACGGAGCAGCGGGGAAATTAACGAAAGTGAAGGCCAACAGCAGCAACACGAAGCGACATTTGGCTTTAATTCTGATCACGTACTTAAGCGGCTCTCCAAGTCTATGCCTCGAGCCTATGAATGACTAGCCCTTTTTTGGAAGGACCAACTTTTTTCCTTAAAAGTCCTAGACTGAAGACTCCACTGAACAGAACGTGGATTGAGCCACAGGACAACGTGCCGTCAACACTCTCAGGAAAAAAAAAAATCAAGTAAAAATCAAGTTTAAATATCAGTTTCCATCGTGTCTCATTCATTCCGTTTCTAGTGATACCTGGGTGCTCCAAAATTCACTCTCCTGACACCACGTAGTACTACAAATTGAGTTATGCCTATAAAAATAAAAGGCTATTTCCAACCTGCCCATAAAATCAGTATGAACAAACAGAAGAGAAACACTTGAACTTAAAGAAGGACACAGGCAGCTCTTAATTTTTCGTAGATGAAAGCTCATTCTTTTCCCTGAAAGGAAAACACTCGTAACTACCCAGGGTTAGTTACGCTAACGAGGGTACGTAGGCACGCTCTGTTCACAGCAATTGTTCATCAGCTTTTCTGCACCGGCAGCAAATTTGCCTTTTCCCTGGGTTTGACGGGGAGCACCTGCAGCGACCTTGAACGCGCCAATGTTTCTCCCGGCTCCCCCGGCCCCACACGTGCCATCACCTGAGCAGCAAGCGGCGTCAACCACGCAGGATTTTCTTCACGTGACGCAGAAGGTGACGCTGGGAAAAGAGGAGGCACAAAATGAACCTGTTTGTCACACCCAGCCAACGGCGAAAACCCAGGGAAGGATTCTGCCGTGCGGGGCCGGGCTGCGCACCCCGGGAGCTCCAGCCGGCCGGTTTCGCTCCCCTTTGCCGGGTACCGGGGAGACACCGCCGCCTCGTGCTGCCGCCTGCCCCCCGGGGGACCTCGCTTCAGCCCTCGGGAACGGGACCGGGAGAGACCCTCCACGCAAAGAGAGCGGATCCACGCGTGGCGTGGATTTAATCCCCGAGGGAAGAGCTCGGGCTCCCCGCTAGCAGAAGGACAACTCGCCTCCCTGCCGCTCGGAGCGCCTTGCCGGGGACAGCCCTGCCTGCGCCCGGCTGCTCTTCAGCCGTGCTGGGAGTGCAGTCTGGCCGACGGATGCTCCGGCAAACAGACACTGCAGCGAATCGCAGCTCCCGCTCGTTACAGCTGCTGGTAATTTTGCCTCTGGCTAAGGCATGCCCCAGACAGCGGACACCCCGTCTCGTTCCAGCTCCTGCTTGCGACGGTTCTGGCTAATTGAAGCTCCAGCTCTGCACCGTTGATTTCAGCTCCTTCTCCTTACAAGCTCCAGCTATTTGCAACAGCCTGGGCTTTTGACAAGGTCGTAAACCAATCGCCGTCAAAACTCAACTGTTAGGATTAAATATCATAGTTGGACATTGTATAAACATTAATTAGTTTGTACGACTAATCAGTTAATAACTATTCGAAGCAGTCGACAAGCAAGAGCTGGACTCGAAGAGGGCGTGCGGGGTCTGAAAAGCAGAGACCACCTCTTCCCCCCAGAGACCACCGCAGACGTTGAGTTGGGCCTGGTGCGTGCCGGCCTCCCGCACTTCGGGGTCCAGCAGGACCAGAGCCCCTCCCCCCGGGGAGGCTCCACGCACCCTGCCCACCCCCTGCTTTCCCCCGCAGCCCCCAATGCCCTCCCAGCCCCCCGCACAAACGGCCAAACCGGCTTCTGCTTTGGGCCCCCAAACCAGCTCACTTGGCACCCATTTCTGAGCCCAAAAACCCAGCTGCTGCGCCTGTTCTCAAGGCCCAAAGATGCCCCCGGGGAGGGCAAGCGCTTGTGTGATGCTTCGGGCAGAAACGGGACTGAAAGGTCCGATCCCGGTGCCGGGGGAGCAGAGGCGAGCTGGCTGGGACCAGCTTTTGCTCCTGGAACAACCCCAAGTCCCTGCTCCGAGGGCTTCCCCTTGGGGCCCTGGGGTGGACCTGTCCTTCCCCTTCAAATGCTCCAGCAGTTTCGGGAGCAGAAGGCCGTTTCTAAGCCCTCTCTCCAGCAGCTCCTCCCTCGACTCGGCCCGTGAAGCCCCCAGGCTCGAGCACCTCGCTGGGGCGGGCGGCCTCCATTGCCTACAGGCTGCCCGTCTGCCTGCAGGGAGGGCTGGGGGGTGCCCGGCCCCACGGGGCGACAGTGGGGACTCGCAGGGAGGGTCTGTTTGCACACAGCGCCCACCCCGCCCCCCCGCCCCGGCCCCACTCCGCGGCCCCCCTAGGGCACACAGCCCCGCCCCCCAGCCCCACTCCCCAGATGCTCACAGCCCCTCCCCCGCCTGGAGCCCCCCCAGCCCCCGTCCCCGGAGCCTGCAGGACCGCCCCGCCCCCCCGCCACAGCCCCACTCCTCGGCTCCCCGGGCCCGCGGCCCCTCACACTCACGCTGCGCCGCCGCCTCGGTGCAGAGCCCGCCGCGCGCCCCGTTGAAATACCCTCCGCAGCCAATCAGCGCGCGGCTCCACCGGACCGCCCGCGCGGGGCACGCCGGGAGTTGTAGTCCCCGCCCCGGGACCGCGCATGCGCACGGCGCCTCGTGCAGCCCGGCTGGCTGTACATCGACACCCGTACAATGGAGGTGATCGTGCACCGACCCTGGTGCAACCCTTGTGCCCCCCCATGCTCGCAGCCCCTCCCCGGTGTTTGCAAGCGCCTCCCAGCCCCAGGACCCCCGGTGCTCACAGCACCCGACCACACCATTTTCCAGCCCCGTGGGAGCCCCAAGCCCCACTCTCAAGCCCCGCCAGGACCCACAGCCCCACTCCCCAGCTCCTTGGGGGACTGCAGCCCCCGCCCCCAGCCCCACTCCCCAGCCCCCCTAGGACGAACAGCCCCCCCTCCCCGGCCCCCTCCGGGACGCACAGCCCCCCCCAGCCCCCCTCCCCGGCCCCCTCCGGGACGCACAGCCCCCCCCCCGGCCCCCTCCGGGACGCACAGCCCCCCCCCCGGCCCCCCTCCCCGGCCCCCTCCGGGACGCACAGCCCCCCCCGGCCCCCCCCGGGACGCACAGCCCCCCCCGGCCCCCCTCCCCGGTCCCCCCGAGACGCACAGCCCCCCTCCTCAGTCCCCCGGGGGGTCCCCAGCCTCCCGCCAGCCCGCCGTGCCCGCGGCACCTCAGACTGCCGCCGCCGCCGCCGCCGCCGCCGCCGCCGCCGCCGCCGCCGCCGCCGCCGCCGCCGCCGCCGCCGCCGCCGCCGCCGCCGCCGCCGCCGCCGCCGCCGCCGCCGCCTGGGTGCAGAGCCCGCCGCGCGCCCCGTTGAAATATCCTCCGCAGCCAATCAGCGCGCGGCTCCTCCGGGCCGCCCGCGGGGGGCACGCCGGGAGTTGTAGTCCCCGCCCAGGAAGTGCGCATGCGCACGGCGCCTTGTGCACGGCGGGTGCCTGCGCAGGGACCTCCCTGCAACGGTGGGGATTGTGCAGGGACCTTTGCGCAGCGGGGGGTCGGTGTGTGGAGACACCCATGCAATGGGGGGGGCAGTGCAGGAAGACCCTTATGCAATTGGTTGGTGTGCAGGGGACCCTCGTGCAATGGCGGGCAGGTGCACGGGGACCCTTGTGCGATGGTGGGGATTGTGCAGGACCCTCGTGTGACAGTGGTGGTTATTTTTCTCGGCAGTACCCTTGGGTTCGGGAGCAAAACAGCCGGTGCCTGAAACCACTGGGGTGTTTTGACTGCTGCTGAGCAGCCTCGAGGCCGCCTCTGGTTCCCACATGGCTCCCATGGTGCGCGTGGACCCTCCTGCAACGGGTGCAGGTGTGCAAGGAGGGTGATCCGGGGTAGGGGTCCCTCTCTGGAGGCACCCAGCTCGAGCTGGCACCTAAGAACTAATCAAGGAGTAATGAGGAACCTTCTCTTGCACCTGACGTTAACCAGCGGGATCCCAGGGTCAGACCCTGTTACGGTGATTGGACCCTGGGGAGGTGGCAGAGGGTGCCCTGGACAGGTTGGGGGGGTTCCCTGGGGAGGAGGGGAGCCCCCACCCCCCTGACTGTGGGCACTCCCCCCAAGGAGCAGAGCATGGTGCAAGACTTTAGGGAGGATGAGGGCTAGCAGGTCCCCGAGATGGCAGTGCCGGCTCTTCCCAGTGTCTCCCCAGTGCTGGAGGGGGTGTGCGTGTGTGTGTCTCATGACCATGGGGATGGGGGGGGGGGCGGCCTCAGGATGGGGCAGGGGGGGAATCCTGGGGTCCGGGAGGGACCCTGGGAGTGGGGTAGGTAGGGGGACATTGGGGGACAGAGGTGTTTCTCGGGAGATTGAGGACACCATGTGGGGAGTTGAGACTGGGAGGGATGACCCTGGGGAGGTGGAGGGCACCGTGGGGAGAAGGGATCCCACCCCCGACACCTGCAGCCACCCCCAGGGGCAGCTGGGACCCCGACCCGCTGGGGGACCAGGATGGGAACGATGGGGACTCACTCATGGATACTGCACAGGTAATAAAATAGTTCATGCTGCACCCTGTTGTAGGGTCTCTGGGGTGCCCTGGGCGCCGAGTCCCCATGACAGCCGGCCCTTCCCGGGGGTCCCCAGGCTGCCGGGTTCCTCTGGCCCCAGCCGGCGGGAGCTGTGTCCTCCCAGCCGCTGGCCACGCAATGGCAGCACCGACCCACGGCCACGCGGAGACAGGGCTGGGGACAGGGCCGGGGTTGCCTGCGCTCCACCTGGGTCTGCAGGGCTCGGGCAGGGGGGACCCGGCATCCTGCAGCTCCGCTCCCACCCTGGGGACCCCAAACACCCCCGGGGGTGCGTCGCTGTCCCTGTCGCTGGTGGCAACCGGCATGGGGGGAAGGTGACAGTGAGGGTCCCCGCCAGTGGCCCGGAGTTCGTCACCGCTGGGGGGACAGGGGACAAGCAGGGCCAGCACCGAGGAGCGACGGCAGCACAGCCTACTCTCTGGGGGTCCCCACCCCCTGTCCCCAGGGGTCCCCTCCGTCCCCGTGGTTTATTGGGGGAACACAGAGCCCAACGACCAGCCGCAGGGACAGGGGACGGGGAGCTGCCCCAGGGATGGGGACAGCACCGGGACACGCCGATACTCTTGGGGGTGCTGGCATGCGGGGGGGGGGCACCCTAACCATTGCCGCCCGGGATGACGAATGCACCGGGATGAGGGAGGCACCGGGATGGGGACGGCGCATGGAGGGGCCAGAGCCGGCGCGCGAACGCCGGGCTGCAGGACCACGCTTCGGCTTCGGGGCGGCAGCAGCGAAGGCGGCGGCGGCGGCGGCGCTGCTGCGCACCTGAGCGGTGCCGGCGCTGCAGTACCGCGATTCGGCCACGGGGCGGCAGCAGCGAGCAGCCGCCGGGCGGCGCGTGCACGGGGGCGGCACCGGCGCTGCAGGTCCGCGCTTTGCAGGCCCAGCGCCCGCCGGCACCGCGCACGTGGGGCGGCAGCGGCGTTTCCTTACCGGAACGAACCAACGAACGCGGCGGCATCACCCCGCAGGCACCACAGTACGGCATTGCCGTTACCGGCGGACGGCAGCGGGGAGAAAGGGGGCGCCACCGCGCATGCGCGGCTCAAGAGCCGCAGTACCCAGTTTTGGTCGCTCGGTGGCAGCAGCGAACAAAGGAGAGCGCGCCACTGCGCATGCGCGGCTGAAGCGCTGCAGTACCGAATTCTGGTCGCTCGGTGGCAGCAGCGAGCAAAGAAAGGCGCGCCACTGCGCATGCGCGGCTCAAGAGCTGCAGTACCGAATTCTGGTCGCTCGGTGGCAGCAGCGAGCAAAGGAGAGCGCGCCACCGCGCATGCGCGGCTCAACAGCTGCAGTACCCAGCTTTGGTCGCTCGGTGGCAGCAGCGAGCAGAGGAGAGCGCCCCACCGCGCATGCGCGGCTCAAGAGCTGCAGTACCCAATTCCGCCCGCCGGGTGCCACCGTCGCCTCACCGGCCCTTTCCCCTTCTCTCCGCCCAGTTCGTACCATCGAAAGACGGTAACTGCTTACTGGCGGTACTGGGCTTAGATTTCCCTGCCCTTTTCCCACTCGCGGCCCGGGCACTAATCTTCATCGCCTCTGTACCAAAAAGCACCCGGTGGCCCCAGCATTTCAGTCCTTTCCCTTTGGCCGCTTTACAAGTCCCGTGGTGGTTTCTGCCCGTGCCCCCCAGCCCATTACCCGGGGAGGAGAAGCAGCACAGGGAACCTGTGGAACAGGTTTCTTTCTAACCCGGAGGAAGCCCCAGGGATCGCTGTCTCGGACTGCAGGTGGCATCGGGGTTGTGGGAGTGACAGCGGCGACTCAACAGATGCTGGAGAGAGATTTAAAAAAAATAAGGCCACACGGGTGACACCCTGAGAGCAGGGGAGGGGCAGCTATGTCCATCAGGAAACCGCGCTTTTGAGCAGACCCGGTGCCAGCGGCTGACCTGCAAACAACGAGCGATACGCTGGTGGTCCTGGGGCTGTGTTGCGGTGTTTGCAGCTTTCCTCGCCTCTGTGCTATCAGCACTCTGCTCTCCTCATCCTGCACACGCGCAGGGCTTGCCACTTGGAGGAGAGACACTGCACGACGTCACTTACCACCCTGCCCTCCAGCGTGCAAAGGAATTAGAAAGGAGGCAGGGAAAGCCAAGAGGCCTGCTGGTGTATTAGGCGTCCTCAGCAGTTGACCGTAGAGCCCGGCAGGTTCCATCCTTGCTCTGTGCTTTTGTAGCTTGAACCCCCGATTGTTTTGCCATCGAGACTGCAAGGCGAGGAATACGCCTCTACTTGAACAAGCAAGACCCCTGCCAAATAGCTGAGCTGTGCGCAGTGATAGGCGGCTGCCTGTGACCGACACCTTTTTCTGCTAAAACCAGAGCACGCTTCCCTTGTGAAGAGCCATCGGCAGTACAGAACGGACCTGAGCTCTCCTTGCACCGGCTCCCCAGAGAACGGCGTCTCAGTTCGACTGAAGCGTGCAGCAGCCTGTCGTCATCCCAGCCCCTCGCCCTCGAGCAAGCGGCTGCCTGTAGCAGCGGCAGAACCGCTGCTGCGCAGAGGGGAAAGGAATGGCTTGGCGTCAAGCTCTGCGGGCTGCCTGTGGCCCCTGCGGAGCCGACGACCTCGGCAGCCCATACAAAGGGCGAAGCTAGCAGCCTGAGAAGGAGTCACAGGGTGCTGCAGCTCCTGCCACAACCCTCCTTCCCAGCCTGCTGCTGGAGCACAAGGCACTTGAAAGCAGCAGGAAAGAACAAGGATGGCAAGATGGCAGGAATAACACGGAGAGCCTAAAGCGTTTAGCCAGCAGGGCTTGCAACTCACCTTGTGCCGTGGTTTAATCCCAGCTGGCAACTCAGCACCACACAACCGCTCACTCGCTCCCCCCTCAGTGGGAGGGGGGAGAGAACTGGAAGGGCAAAAGTGAAAAAACTCCACTTGTAAGGAAAAGGGGGGAAAAAAACCCCAAACAACAGAGCGAAAAACCCCACACAGACAAGCGGTACAAATGAAAACAACGGCTCACCGCCAACCGCCCGATGCCCAGCCAGCCGCAGCCCAGCAGCGGCCCCCCCGCCAACCGCCCCCCGAGTTTTATTTCCTGACGTCACAGGGTCTGGAACATCCCCTGGGTCCGCCGGGGTCAGCTCTCCCAGCGGTGCCCCCTCCCAGGCCCTCGCGCACCCCCAGCCCGCTCGCCGGCAGGGCGGGGCGAGGAGCAGCACAGCCCCCGGCGCGGTGCAAGCGCTGCGCAGCGGGAACTCACGCAGCCCCGCGTCACCGACGCCGTTTGCAGCACAAACCCAAAACGCAGGAGGAGGGAGAGCGGGGTGGGAGTGGGGTGCGGGGGAGCGGGAGGGGGGTGCCAGAGTTTGGGCGGGGGGCAACGGGCAGGTTGGCGGGGCAGGCAGCACCCCAGGGGTCCGGGGCAGAGGGGTTACGGGGAGGCAGTGCGGAACACGGGGGGTGGGAGGAGGGAGAGGAGAGAGGAGGGCAGTGCGGGCACGAGGTAGGAGGGCAGGGGATACGGGGGGCGCGTCGCGGGGAAAACCTCGCACGGGGGGAAAAACGTCGCACGGGAAAGGCGGGGCGGACACCGGGAGGGGCGGGGGGGGACATGCGTGGGGGTGACCTACGCCAGGGGGTCCACCCGGGACCACCCACAGCAGAAAACTCGCCTGGGATGACCCGCAACAGATAATCCGTTCCCGATGACTGGATAACCACGAGCGATGCCCCTCAAGGGGCTGGTGTTTCACCCCAAATCTTCCCCAAATCGGGGGGTTTTTTGCTTTTCCATAATATCAAAATTGGGGTTTTTTCCTTTTCCAAAACATTCCACCATTTGGAGGTTTTTCAACGCTTTTTCACAACAAAAATTGGTGGTTTTTGCTTTTTCGTTTTGTGCGTGAAAATGGGGTTTTTTTTGCTTTCCGGCTGCCCAAATCCAGGCGGATTTGGCTTTCCCGGGAGCTCCAAGTTGGGTATTTTTCCCCCAAAATTGCGGGCTTTTTTTTCCCCACCCCTTGCAGGCCCCGAATTAGGGGTTTTGTGGTATTTTTAGGCCATGGCGGCAGGTCCCGCTCTGCGTGCGCAGCCCTGCAGGGGAAAGTCCCTGTTGGGGGAACTGGCCCCCGATCAGGATGGGAACAGGCGGAAAAGGAGAACAGGGAAGAGGCAGCTTTTGAAAGCGCTTTTATATCTTCAATAGAGAGGTGTTTCGGGGCGGGGTGTGTGTGTGGGGGGGTGTGTGTGTGTGTGTCAAATTTTAAAATCCTTTCTGTAAACAGGGTTTCTTTGCATTTTAAAAACCTTATTATCAGAGACATTTACACTTAATGTATTTACACATATCTCTCTATATATATTTAGTGAATATATTTATGTTTCACTTATATCCCCCTATTTCCCACTTCTTATATATAATACCTGCTCAGACTATGGATCTGTTGACTTACATATTTTGAACACTTAAATGTCTTTATAGACTTCTCTATTTACACTTACATATATTTACACCTATATCTTTATAGACTTAGATTTTAGACTTAGATGTCTATTTACACTTGTACATAATCTCTTAGATTACATATAATGTCTATGTAGACTCTCTATGTAACACGTAGTAAGTGTAGATAGCGGTATCTATTCAGACCTTTTTCTATTTTAAATTCCTTCATGTATAAAATGTATCATCCTTTTTGCATTTGGAAGTTCTTTATTTTTTGATTTATAGAGACGTGAGTTATTTTTGTATCTTAAAACCCTATATACATCTTTCGAATTTTTTTATACTCTAAAATCCTTTATATAATAGGGCAGATATAGGTCCTTATTTTGAAATCCTTTTGTACGTATAAATTAATATTATTTTTCAATATACGTAACAAGGAGAGATTTTTTTCTATTTCGAGGCCTCACAGATATATTTACAGTTTTTAAAAATTTTTGAACCCCCCCCCATGAATTTTCAGGCAATTTGGGCTGTGACCCCCTTTGGGGGGGGGGGGACACGGACCCCCATGACCCCCCATTCCCCACTCACCTGCTCCTCCACGGCATCATCACCCCCGTGGTGATGCTGGGGTGCCCCAAATGACATCATCACCCCTCCAGGCCCCCCAACCCCCCCTTTTTATTCACCCCCCCAAAAAGACACAAAACGAGGGAAACGGCCCCAACCGGCAGCTCGTTACTTTAATAATGCCGTTTACGTATGTACGCACGCACCCCCGCCAAAAAGGGGGGCTCTGCTAGAAAGATAAAGGAGGGGCGGCCCCCCCAAACGCTTGCAGCCCCCCCCAGCCCCCGTCCCGCAGGCTGCCAGCCGGCCCCTCACCCTCAGCACGCCCAACGACCGGCAGGCAAACCTGGGCCGGGGGTCTCTCCTGAGCACCACGGGACGCTCACAGCGAGGCATCTGAAAAACAAAAATCCCAACGGATATTTCAGCACGTTAAAAAAACAGCACCGAAGGCAGCAGAGGAATTCGGTCAGGGCAAGGGAGAGGGTAGCAGTCGAGCTAAAGGAGGGTGCCAGGCAAACGGGTCAGCTCGAAATACAACGCCGCCTTTAAAAGCTCAAGCGATTCGAACGCTTAAAATCAGCGTGAAGACTAATTGACACAATTCTGAACACGTTCTTCGCAGAGAAGTAAACGCTCTCGCTGGTGTCGGAAAACGCCTCGTCCCTTCCTTACAGCATCGCTGCCGGGAGATAACCCCGTGAGGCTGCAGGACAAGGGCGCGCCGTAATCAGCATCTACGCTCACGGATCCACCGCCGCAGCTCCAGCCCTTGTGCTGCTGCTGCTGCTGCTGCGCATCTCGCTCGCTTGGCCGATAAAGCTGAAAGTGAAGCGTAAAACTTTGAAGAGTAAAATGAAAAAGAAAGAACAAATCTCAGCAATTCATTTTATGCTAAAGAGGCGTGCGCACGCTTACATACGTACAATGAGAAGACTCGTACTATAAAAATATTTGATTTTCCTTTTGCGTTAATTGAAATTGCGTAGCTGTGAATTCATACCGTTAAATTATCTACCTCCAAGCTACACAGCTATCGTTTGACCAGGGGTTTTGCGTGTGTGACATGACTAGGAGGGACGCCTGGCCAGCTGCGCCGAGACCGATGCTACCGAACTGCCGGGGAAACGCGCCGTCGAAAGCGAGACAGAAATAAAGTGCTTCAGAGCACTCTGCCAAAAGATCAGGAAAAAAGCCCCTAACGTTCAGTTGCCTCTCTTTTTAAACGTTTAGAGCAACTACCCAACTGCTTAAGCACACCTAATAAATTATACACTACAGCTATTTGGCAGTTGCAGTTTAAACAACGCAAGTCAGTTTGGAAATTAGACAATTTTAACTTTCTTTTTAAAATTTCATTTATGATAGAAAAATCAGTGAGATAAGAGATCTCCCATACGGTTTTACTTTTTTTGGGGGGGGGGGGGGGGGGGGGCCGGCGGTGGGGAATATCAAATCCCCGGTGCTGCAATACATCAGGCTACCAAAAAGGACTGGCAGGTTTGCTAACGCTGTTGGCTGTACCCAAGCGTGCGGAGGAACGCGTCTTTACGATCTCTCGACCGTTACACCCGAGAACCAAAGATCAGCCATACGTCGACTATTGGAAGATGTGCTGCGCTTGGGTCCTTGCAAGGAAATCGACTTAACTCCTTTTTTTTTTTCCAGAGAGAGTGAAAAGTCTCCTTGCGGATGACTTCTACTGCCAAGCACGTCATCTCTGAAGATCCATTCTGATGGGAAGTTTGTAAAAGGCAACTCCTTTGAATGAAAAAGATTTCCATTCTGGAAAATCTCTTTCCACCCGAAGTCAAAATTACGCGCTGCAGGTTAGGAAAAAGGACATTAGAGAATCAGTAACTCACCGAAAACACATCAGGACTCTCTGTCGCTAGTTACGAGGCTGCTACCGCTTCTCGGGAAAGCCTGGAAAACACACCGAAGCGACGCCGATTTGTCCCGTGTTGTCCACGCCTCTTCTTTGACCTTGATTGCTTTTAGCACAGATGCCAGTATCTCAGTAAGGTTTTCGAGTGCTCCTGTAAGGTATTTTAAACACTGACTGACTGAAAAAGCATAAAGCTTTTATCGTGAAAACAAAGCCTGTTTCTCCCGAACGTCCGAACTCTTACAAACGGTTCCTTTCCTCTTCTAGTCCAACATTATTTTCACAGCACCCTTTAATAGCAAGCGCACAGAAACAGAAGACTCTGCTTTCAGGAAGAGAAAACAGACGAAGGAAAGCAAGCCTTGAATAGGCGTACCACGCTCCAGAACAGACCTTTATTTTTAGTATTTGTGTTAAAATATTTCATGTTAAAAAAATCAGATAGAAGGAGAGCTGCCACATTCTTCGTGTTAACTGTAAAGTCCACACTACAAGCACCTTAGGAAAAATGCAGACACACATCACAGGCATACCTTGTACTTGCAGACCACTATGGATCCTTTCCATCCGTCTCGTACTTTCACGGCAGTTGACATTCTGCTGAGAGGAAAGGAAAAAAAAAAAAAAAAAACAAACACGTTTAGCACAAAGCTTCCTTTTCTGTGAAGACTACAACTGAGTGGAGGAGAAAGTATTTTGCATCATCTTTGGTGCAGTTGTTGAGACAGGCCACTAGAGCTTCTGCATGTTTTAGACAACCGTGCCTTTTCTTTTGGCTCATCGGCAGCTTTAGAACTCACTTGCCTAGAGACGCGCAGGTGACAGGCACAGACACCTACGTACGTTTTCTCAAGCCTAAGTAGAGCCGCGATTTCCTCACCCGATACGTCCCAAGTTGAGTATTTTTGTTAAAGAGTACGGCAACCCGTCTGTCCTCGCGAACTCGCTGCAAAAGAGGAATCCTTTTTTCCAGGCCGTTTCTCCAAACGGTCGAGATCTTTGAAAACTGCAGTTGTGCCACCAAACCTGCTCAGGGTCCCTCCCAACCTTCGACCATCGTTAGATTTAACAGGCACACGCTCTATTCCGTCTTCCAACAGCAAAAATACATAACACCCCCAGACCCCTAGCGCAACCCTACGGACGTCCACACGCACCTCGCTGTTTTGATGAGGAGCCACTGAGCACCCCTGCGAGCACAGCGGGATCATGCGCAAGACCAGCGTCCTGGTTTCGGCTGGGATAGAGTTAATTCTCTTCCTGGTAACTGGTATAGCGCTGTGTTTTAGATTTAGGACGAGAAAAACGTGGATAACACGCTGATGTTTTAGTTGTGGCTAAGTAGCGCTTACGCTAGTCGGGGACTTTTCAGCTTCTCATGCCCTGCCAGCGAGAAGCTGGGAGGGACCTTAGCCAGGACAGATGACCCAAACCGGCCAAAGGGACAGTCCGTACCATATGACGTCGCGCTCAGTACATAAGCTGGGGGAGTTGGCCGGGCGGCGGCGACTGCCGCTCGGGGACCGGCTGGGCATCAGTCGGCGGGCGGTGAGCAATCGCATTGTGCGCCGCTTATTTTGTATATTCTTTTATCGTTACGATTGTTTCCCCTTCCTGTTCTGTCCCATTAAACTGTCTTTACCTCACCCCACGAACTTCACTTTTTTTTCCGATTCTCTCCCCCACCCCACTTTGGGGGCAGGGGGAGCAAGCGAGCAGCTGCGTGGTGTTTAGCTGCCTGCCGGGTTAAACCACAACAACCAGCTTCACCTACGCCGATTTCAGCGAATGCAGCTTCTGAAGCTTTAAACTGAAAACCGTATCTTGACACTTTGCCGCGGCAGAAACGATCCGTAACTAGAACTCTACAAAAACGCAGTAACGCACATTGCAAACCCACAGCAGCGACAGCTTCAGAAATATTTCTACCGGGAACAAGGGAGAAAAACAATACAGTTTCATCTCACGCACAGGAAAGCAGCAGGCAGAGAAAAGGGTCGGCATTCGTAGCCCTTGCAGGACGCAGGCATTCTCCTTCCATTCCTAAACCCGCCTCTTAGGTCGAAATATCACAACACTACTACGGCAATATCGAGAGCAGGGAACAGCAGCCCTGCCGCTGGATGCGCTACTGACTGATGCTATTTACGTAGCAGGACACCTAGACAGAGGGGCACGTTTTTCCACACACAACCCTGAACTTCCTGAAAATTTATGTTTACCAAAACGAGCCATTTGGAACACGTTGCCAAACAATGTTTGGCAATAAAACTTTGATGTGTTTGACACACACAAATTTGGGGTAACTCGCTACTTGCTTCCTGCTGTTGTTGTTCTTCCTTCAGAAATTCTGCTTGTAGCCAAGTTATTCGCTACCGGTTCAAGCATTTACCTTCCAGGTATTACCAGCACATCTACACAGGCGAGGAACTAAATCGCTCTTCTAAAACTACCCGAGTGAAAATTACAGCCACGAAAGAGGAGTGACAGAGAAGAAAAGGAGAGGTCAGGCAGCAAGAGAGCTCTGCAGGCTGCCACCAGTCAACATCGCACTCTTTTTAAAAAAAAAAAAAAACCCAAACCAAAAAATAACACAAACACAAAAAGCCCACAAAAACCAACAACAAAACAAAACCTTGACGTTGTACCTTTTTTTTCTTTTGGAGCTCGTCCCTGTCTCAGCAGATTGTCTCGTCAGAGCATGAAATGCAGGTGATCCGTATCCCGATGACATCTGCACGCGATGAACACGTGTTCAGAAATAGTCCAGATCTGTAAGACCGGTGTCATTTGTGTGGTTTTAATAATCATAACTCCGTTTTATTGACCGATGCATTTGCGAGGAAACTAAGTAACTTTTAAACGTAGCCTCTCCTTGGGGAGAAAAATGCGTTAGGGAGTGAAAAAAATGATGATTCAGAGCTCCCAACCATGACGGAGCAGCGGGGAAATTAACGAAAGTGAAGGCCAACAGCAGCAACACGAAGCGACATTTGGCTTTAATTCTGATCACGTACTTAAGCGGCTCTCCAAGTCTATGCCTCGAGCCTATGAATGACTAGCCCTTTTTTGGAAGGACCAACTTTTTTCCTTAAAAGTCCTAGACTGAAGACTCCACTGAACAGAACGTGGATTGAGCCACAGGACAACGTGCCGTCAACACTCTCAGGAAAAAAAAAATCAAGTAAAAATCAAGTTTAAATATCAGTTTCCATCGTGTCTCATTCATTCCGTTTCTAGTGATACCTGGGTGCTCCAAAATTCACTCTCCTGACACCACGTAGTACTACAAATTGAGTTATGCCTATAAAAATAAAAGGCTATTTCCAACCTGCCCATAAAATCAGTATGAACAAACAGAAGAGAAACACTTGAACTTAAAGAAGGACACAGGCAGCTCTTAATTTTTCGTAGATGAAAGCTCATTCTTTTCCCTGAAAGGAAAACACTCGTAACTACCCAGGGTTAGTTACGCTAACGAGGGTACGTAGGCACGCTCTGTTCACAGCAATTGTTCATCAGCTTTTCTGCACCGGCAGCAAATTTGCCCTTTCCCTGGGTTTAACGGGGAGCACCTGCAGCGACCTTGAACGCGCCAATGTTTCTCCCGGCTCCCCCGGCCCCACACGTGCCATCACCTGAGCAGCAAGCGGCGTCAACCACGCAGGATTTTCTTCACGTGACGCAGAAGGTGACGCTGGGAAAAGAGGAGGCACAAAATGAACCTGTTTGTCACACCCAGCCAACGGCGAAAACCCAGGGAAGGATTCTGCCGTGCGGGGCCGGGCTGTGCACCCCGGGAGCTCCAGCCGGCCGGTTTCGCTCCCCTTTGCCGGGTACCGGGGAGACACCGCCGCCTCGTGCTGCCGCCTGCCCCCCGGGGGACCTCGCTTCAGCCCTCGGGAACGGGACCGGGAGAGACCCTCCACGCAAAGAGAGCGGATCCACGCGTGGCGTGGATTTAATCCCCGAGGGAAGAGCTCGGGCTCCCCGCTAGCAGAAGGACAACTCGCCTCCCTGCCGCTCGGAGCGCCTTGCCGGGGACAGCCCTGCCTGCGCCTGGCTGCTCTTCAGCCGTGCTGGGAGTGCAGTCTGGCCGACGGATGCTCCGGCAAACAGACACTGCAGCGAATCGCAGCTCCCGCTCGTTACAGCTGCTGGTAATTTTGCCTCTGGCTAAGGCATGCCCCAGACAGCGGACACCCCGTCTCGTTCCAGCTCCTGCTTGCGACGGTTCTGGCTAATTGAAGCTCCAGCTCTGCACCGTTGATTTCAGCTCCTTCTCCTTACAAGCTCCAGCTATTTGCAACAGCCTGGGCTTTTGACAAGGTCGTAAACCAATCGCCGTCAAAACTCGACTATTAGGATTAAATATCATAGTTGGACATTGTATAAACATTAATTAGTTTGTACGACTAATCAGTTAATAACTATTCGAAGCAGTCGACAAGCAAGAGCTGGACTCGAAGAGGGCGTGCGGGGTCTGAAAAGCAGAGACCACCTCTTCCCCCCAGAGACCACCGCAGACGTTGAGTTGGGCCTGGTGCGTGCCGGCCTCCCGCACTTCGGGGTCCAGCAGGACCAGAGCCCCTCCCCCCGGGGAGGGTCCACGCACCCTGCCCACCCCCTGCTTTCCCCCGCAGCCCCCAATGCCCTCCCAGCCCCCCGCACAAACGGCCAAACCGGCTTCTGCTTTGGGCCCCCAAACCAGCTCACTTGGCACCCATTTCTGAGCCCAAAAACCCAGCTGCTGCGCCTGTTCTCAAGGCCCAAAGATGCCCCCGGGGAGGGCAAGCGCTTGTGTGATGCTTCGGGCAGAAACGGGACTGAAAGGTCCGATCCCGGTGCCGGGGGAGCAGAGGCGAGCTGGCTGGGACCAGCTTTTGCTCCTGGAACAACCCCAAGTCCCTGCTCCGAGGGCTTCCCCTTGGGGCCCTGGGGTGGACCTGTCCTTCCCCTTCAAATGCTCCAGCAGTTTCGGGGGCAGAAGGCCGTTTCTAAGCCCTCTCTCCAGCAGCTCCTCCCTCGACTCGGCCCGTGAAGCCCCCAGGCTCGAGCACCTCGCTGGGGCGAGCGGCCTCCATTGCCTACAGGCTGCCCGTCTGCCTGCAGGGAGGGCTGGGGGGTGCCCGGCCCCACGGGGCGACAGTGGGGACTCGCAGGGAGGGTCTGTTTGCACACAGCGCCCACCCCGCCCCCCCGCCCCGGCCCCACTCCGCGGCCCCCCTAGGGCACACAGCCCCGCCCCCCAGCCCCACTCCCCAGATGCTCACAGCCCCTCCCCCGCCTGGAGCCCCCCCAGCCCCCGTCCCCGGAGCCTGCAGGACCGCCCCGCCCCCCCGCCACAGCCCCACTCCTCGGCTCCCCGGGCCCGCGGCCCCTCACACTCACGCTGCGCCGCCGCCTCGGTGCAGAGCCCGCCGCGCGCCCCGTTGAAATACCCTCCGCAGCCAATCAGCGCGCGGCTCCACCGGACCGCCCGCGCGGGGCACGCCGGGAGTTGTAGTCCCCGCCCCGGGACCGCGCATGCGCACGGCGCCTCGTGCAGCCCGGCTGGCTGTACATCGACACCCGTACAATGGAGGTGATCGTGCACCGACCCTGGTGCAACCCTTGTGCCCCCCCATGCTCGCAGCCCCTCCCCGGTGTTTGCAAGCGCCTCCCAGCCCCAGGACCCCCGGTGCTCACAGCACCCGACCACACCATTTTCCAGCCCCGTGGGAGCCCCAAGCCCCACTCTCAAGCCCCGCCAGGACCCACAGCCCCACTCCCCAGCTCCTTGGGGGACTGCAGCCCCCGCCCCCAGCCCCACTCCCCAGCCCCCCTAGGACGAACAGCCCCCCCTCCCCGGCCCCCTCCGGGACGCACAGCCCCCCCCAGCCCCCCTCCCCGGCCCCCTCCGGGACGCACAGCCTCCCCCCCGGCCCCCTCCGGGACGCACAGCCCCCCCCCCGGCCCCCCTCCCCGGCCCCCTCCGGGACGCACAGCCCCCCCCGGCCCCCCCCGGGACGCACAGCCCCCCCCGGCCCCCCTCCCCGGTCCCCCCGAGACGCACAGCCCCCCTCCTCAGTCCCCCGGGGGGTCCCCAGCCTCCCGCCAGCCCGCCGTGCCCGCGGCACCTCAGACTGCCGCCGCCGCCGCCGCCGCCGCCGCCGCCGCCGCCGCCGCCGCCGCCGCCGCCGCCGCCGCCGCCGCCGCCGCCGCCGCCGCCGCCGCCGCCGCCGCCGCCGCCTGGGTGCAGAGCCCGCCGCGCGCCCCGTTGAAATATCCTCCGCAGCCAATCAGCGCGCGGCTCCTCCGGGCCGCCCGCGGGGGGCACGCCGGGAGTTGTAGTCCCCGCCCAGGAAGTGCGCATGCGCACGGCGCCTTGTGCACGGCGGGTGCCTGCGCAGGGACCTCCCTGCAACGGTGGGGATTGTGCAGGGACCTTTGCGCAGCGGGGGGTCGGTGTGTGGAGACACCCATGCAATGGGGGGGGCAGTGCAGGAAGACCCTTATGCAATTGGTTGGTGTGCAGGGGACCCTCGTGCAATGGCGGGCAGGTGCACGGGGACCCTTGTGCGATGGTGGGGATTGTGCAGGACCCTCGTGTGACAGCGGTGGTTATTTTTCTCGGCAGTACCCTTGGGTTCGGGAGCAAAACAGCCGGTGCCTGAAACCACTGGGGTGTTTTGGCTGCTGCTGAGCAGCCTCGAGGCCGCCTCCGGTTCCCACATGGCTCCCATGGTGCGCGTGGACCCTCCTGCAACGGGTGCAGGTGTGCAAGGAGGGTGATCCGGGGTAGGGGTCCCTCTCTGGAGGCACCCAGCTCGAGCTGGCACCTAAGAACTAATCAAGGAGTAATGAGGAACCTTCTCTTGCACCTGACGTTAACCAGCGGGATCCCAGGGTCAGACCCTGTTACGGTGATTGGACCCTGGGGAGGTGGCAGAGGGTGCCCTGGACAGGTTGGGGGGGTTCCCTGGGGAGGAGGGGAGCCCCCACCCCCCTGACTGTGGGCACTCCCCCCAAGGAGCAGAGCATGGTGCAAGACTTTAGAGAGGATGAGGGCCAGCAGGACCCCGAGATGGCGGTGCCGGCTCTTCCCAGTGTCTCCCCAGTGCTGGAGGGGGTGAGTGTGTGTGTGTCTCATGACCATGGGGATGGGGGAGGGGGGGGCCTCAGGATGGGGCAGGGGGGGAATCCTGGGGTCCGGGAGGGACCCTGGGAGTTGGGTAGGTAGGGGGACATTGGGGGACAGAGGTGTTTCTCGGGAGATTGAGGACACCATGTGGGGAGTTGAGACTGGGAGGGATGACCCTGGGGAGGTGGGGGGCACCGTGGGGAGAAGGGATCCCACCCCCGACACCTGCAGCCACCCCCAGGGGCAGCTGGGACCCCGACCCACTGGGGGACCAGGATGGGAACGATGGGGACTCACTCATGGATACTGCACAGGTAATAAAATAGTTCATGCTGCACCCTGTTGTAGGGTCTCTGGGGTGCCCTGGGCCCTGGGCGCCGAGTCCCCACGACAGCCAGCCCTTCCCAGGGGTCCCCAGGCTGCCGGGCTCCTCTGGCCCCAGCCGGCGGGAGCTGTGTCCTCCCAGCCGCTGGCCACGCAATGGCAGCACCGACCCACGGCCACGCGGAGACAGGGCTGGGGACAGGGCCGGGGTTGCCTGCGCTCCACCTGGGTCTGCAGGGCTCGGGCAGGGGGGACCCGGCATCCTGCAGCTCCGCTCCCGCCCTGGGGACCCCAAACACCCCCGGGGGTGCGTCGGTGCGTCGCTGTCCCTGTCGCTGGTGGCAACTGGCATGGGGGGAAGGTGACAGTGAGGGTCCCCGCCAGTGGCCCGGAGTTCGTCACCACTGCGGGGACAGGGGACAAGCAGGGCCAGCACCGAGGAGCGACGGCAGCACAGCCTACTCTCTGGGGGTCCCCACCCCCTGTCCCCAGGGGTCCCCTCCGTCCCCGTGGTTTATTGGGGGAACACAGAGCCCAACGACCAGCCGCAGGGACAGGGGACGGGGAGCTGCCCCAGGGATGGGGACAGCACCGGGACACGCCGACACTCTTGGGGGTGCTGGCATGCGGGGGGGGGGCACCCTAACCATTGCCGCCCGGGATGACGAATGCACCGGGATGAGGGAGGCACCGGGATGGGGACGGCGCATGGAGGGGCCAGAGCCGGCGCGCGGACGCCGGGCTGCAGGACCACGCTTCGGCTTCGGGGCGGCAGCAGCGAAGGCGGCGGCGGCGGCGCCGCTGCGCACCTGAGCGGTGCCGGCGCTGCAGTACCGCGATTCGGCCACGGGGCGGCAGCAGCGAGCAGCCGCCGGGCGGCGCGTGCACGGGGGCGGCACCGGCGCTGCAGGTCCGCGCTTTGCAGGCCCAGCGCCCGCCGGCACCGCGCACGTGGGGCGGCAGCGGCGTTTCCTTACCGGGACGAACCAACGAACGCGGCGGCATCACCCCGCAGGCACGACAGTACGGCATTGCCGTTACCGGCGGACGGCAGCGCGGAGAAAGGGGGCGCCACCGCGCATGCGCGGCTCAAGGGCTGCAGTACCGAATTCTGGTCGCTCGGTGGCAGCAGCGAGCAAAGAAAAGCGCGCTAGCGCGCATGCGCGGCTGAAGAGCTGCAGTACCCAGTTTTGGTCACAGGGTGGCAGCAGCGAGCAAAGGAAAGCGCGCCAGCGCGCATGCGCGGCTCAGGAGCTGCAGTACCGAATTCCGGTCGCTCGGTGGCAGCAGCGAGCAAAGAAAGGCGCGCTAGCGCGCATGCGCGGCTGAAGAGCTGCAGTACCCAGTTTTGGTCACAGGGTGGCAGCAGCGAGCAAAGGAAAGCGCGCCAGCGCGCATGCGCGGCTCAGGAGCTGCAGTACCAAATTCTGGTCGCTCGGTGGCAGCAGCGACCAAAGGAAAGCGCGCCACCGCGCATGCGCGGCTCAAGAGCTGCAGTACCCAATTCTGGTCACTCGGTGGCAGCAGCGAGCAAAGGAGAGCGCGCCACCGCGCATGCGCGGCTCAAGAGCTGCAGTACCCAGTTTTGGTCGCTCGATGGCAGCAGCGAGCAAAGAAAGGCGCGCTACTGCGCATGCGCGGCTCAAGAGCCGCAGTACCCAATTTTCGTCGCTCGGTGGCAGCAGCGAGCAAAGAAAGGCGCGCTATTGCGCATGCGCGGCTCAAGAGCTGCAGTATCCAGTTTTGGTCGCTCGGTGGCAGCAGCGAGCAAAGGAAAGCGCGCCCCTGCGCATGCGCGGCTCAAGAGCCGCAGTACCCAATTTTCATCGCTCGGTGGCAGCAGCGAGCAGAGGAGAGCGCGCTAACGCGCATGCGCTGCTCTAGAGCTGCAGTACCCAGCTTTGGTCGCTCGGTGGCAGCAGCGAGCAGAGGAGAGCGCCCCACCGCGCATGCGCGGCTCAAGAGCTGCAGTACCCAATTCCGCCCGCCGGGTGCCACCGTCGCTCACCGGCCCTTTCCCCTTCTCTCCGCCCAGTTCGTACCATCGAAAGACGGTAACTGCTTACTGGCGGTACTGGGCTTAGATTTCCCTGCCCTTTTCCCACTCGCGGCCCAGGCACGAATCTTCATCGCCTCTGTACCAAAAAGCACCCGGTGGCTCCAGCATTTCAGTCCCTTCCCTTTGGCCGCTTTACAAGTCCCGTGGTGGTTTCTGCCCGTGCCCCCCAGCCCATTACCCGGGGAGGAGAAGCAGCACGGGGACCTGTGGAACAGGTTTCTTTCTAACCCGGAGGAAGCCCCAGGGATCGCTGTCTCGGTCTGCAGGTGGCATCGGGGTTGTGGGAGTGACAGCGGCGACTCAACAGATGCTGGAGAGAGATTTAAAAAAAATAAGGCCACACGGGTGACACCCTGAGAGCAGGGGAGGGGCAGCTATGTCCATCAGGAAACCACTGAGCAGACCCGGTGCCAGGGGCTGACCTGCAAACGAGCGATACGCTGGTGGTCCTGGGGCTGTGTTGCGGTGTTTGCACCTTTCCTCGCCTCTGTGCTATCAGCACTCTGCTCTCCTCATCCTGCACACGCGCAGGGCTTGCCACTTGGAGGAGAGACACTGCACGACGTCACTTACCACCCTGCCCTCCAGCGTGCAAAGGAATTAGAAATGAGGCAGGGAAAGCCAAGAGGCCTGCTGGTGTATTAGGCGTCCTCAGCAGTTGACCGTAGAGCCCGGCAGGTTCCATCCTTGCTCTGTGCTTTTGTAGCTTGAACCCCCGATTGTTTTGCCATCGAGACTGCAAGGCGAGGAATACGCCTCTACTTGAACAAGCAAGACCCCTGCCAAATAGCTGAGCTGTGCGCAGTGATAGGCGGCTGCCTGTGACCGACACCTTTTTCTGCTAAAACCAGAGCACGCTTCCCTCGTGAAGAGCCATCGGCGGTACAGAACGGACCTGAGCTCTCCTTGCACCGGCTCCCCAGAGAACGGCGTCTCAGTTCGACTGAAGCGTGCAGCAGCCTGTCGTCATCCCAGCCCCTCGCCCTCGAGCAAGCGGCTGCCTGTAGCAGCGGCAGAACCGCTGCTGCGCAGAGGGGAAAGGAATGGCTTGGCGTCAAGCTCTGCGGGCTGCCTGTGGCCCCTGCGGAGCCGACGACCTCGGCAGCCCATACAAAGGGCGAAGCTAGCAGCCCGAGAAGGAGTCACAGGGTGCTGCAGCTCCTGCCACAACCCTCCTTCCCAGCCTGCTGCTGGAGCACAAGGCACTTGAAAGCAGCAGGAAAGAACAAGGAGGGCCTCGCAAGATGGCAGGAATAACGTGGGGAGCCTAAAGCGTTTAGCCAGCAGGGCTTGCAACTCACCTTGTGCCGTGGTTGAATCCCAGCCGGCAACTCAGCACCACACAACCGCTCACTCGCTCCCCCCTCAGCGGGAGGGGGGAGAGAATTGGAAGGGCAAAAGTGAAAAAACTCCACTTGTAAGGAAAAGGGGGGAAAAAAACCCCAAAAAACCCCAGACAGACAAGCGGTACAAACGAAAACAAGGGCTCGCCGCCAACCGCCCGATGCCCAGCCAGCCGCAGCCCAGCAGCGGCCCCCCCGCCAACCGCCCCCCGAGTTTTATTTCCTGACGTCACAGGGTCTGGAACATCCCCTGGGTCCGCCGGGGTCAGCTCTCCCAGCGGTGCCCCCTCCCAGGCCCTCGCGCACCCCCAGCCCGCTCGCCGGCAGGGCGGGGCGAGGAGCAGCACAGCCCCCGGCGCGGTGCAAGCGCTGCGCAGCGGGAACTCACGCAGCCCCGCGTCACCGACGCCGTTTTCAGCACAAACCCAAAACGCAGGAGGAGGGAGAGCGGGGTGGGAGTGGGGGGCGGGGGAGCGGCAGGGGGGTGCCAGAGTTTGGGCGGGGGGCAACGGGCAGGTTGGCGGGGCAGGCAGCACCCCAGGGGTCCGGGCCCCTCAAACGGCTGGTGTTTCACCCCAAAGCTTCCCCAAATCGGGGGGTTTTTTGCTTTTCCGTAATATCAAAACTGGGGTTTTTTCCTTTTCCAAAACATTCCACCATTTGGAGGTTTTTCAACGCTTTTTCACAACAAAAATTGGTGGTTTTTGCTTTTTCGTTTTGTGCGTGAAAATGGGGGTTTTTTTTGCTTTCCGGCTGCCCAAATCCAGGCGGATTTGGCTTTCCCGGGAGCTCCAAGTTGGGTATTTTTCCCCCAAAATTGCGGGCTTTTTTTTCCCCACCCCTTGCAGGCCCCGAATTAGGGGTTTTGTGGTATTTTTAGGCCATGGCGGCAGGTCCCGCTCTGCGTGCGCAGCCCTGCAGGGGAAAGTCCCTGTTGGGGGAACTGGCCCCCGATCAGGATGGGAACAGGCGGAAAAGGAGAACAGGGAAGAGGCAGCTTTTGAAAGCGCTTTTGTATCTTCAATAGAGAGGTGTTTCGGGGCGGGGGGGGAGGGGGTGCGTGTGTCGAGTTTTAAAATCCTTTCTATAAACAGGGTTTCTTTGCATTTTAAAAACCTTATTATCATAGACATTTACACTTAATGTATTTACACATATCTCTATATATATATTTAGTGAATATATTTATGTTTCACTTATATCCCCCTATTTCCCACTTATTATATATAATACCTGCTCAGACTATCGATCTGTTGACTTACATATTTTGAACACTTAAATGTCTTTATAGACTTCTCTATTTACACTTACGTATATTTACACCTATATCTTTATAGACTTAGGTTTTAGACTTAGATGTCTATTTACACTTGTACATAATCTCTTAGATTACATATAATGTCTATGTAGACTCTCTATGTAACACGTAGTAAGTGTAGATAGCGGTATCTATTCAGACCTTTTTCTATTTTAAATTCCTTCATGTATAAAATGTATCATCCTTTTTGCATTTGGAAGTTCTTTATTTTTTAATTTATAGAGACGTGAGTTATTTTTGTATTTTCAAACCCTATATACATCTTTCGAATTTTTTTATACTCTAAAATCCTTTATATAATAGGGCAGATATAGGTTCTTATTTTGAAATCCTTTTGTACGTATAAATTAATATTATTTTTCAATATATGTAACAAGGAGAGATTTTTCTCTATTTCGAGGCCTCACAGATATATTTACAGTTTTTAAAAATTTTTGAACCCCCCCCCCCCATGAATTTTCAGGCAATTTGGGCTGTGACCCCCTTTGGGGAGGTGGGGAGAGGGGGACACGGACCCCCATGACCTGCTCCTCCTTCCCCACTCACCTGCTCCTCCACGGCATCATCAGCCCCGTGGTGATGCTGGGGTGGCCCAAATGACATCATCACCCCTCCAGGCCCCCCAACCCCCCCTTTTTATTCACCCCCCCAAAAAGACACAAAACGAGGGAAACGGCCCCAACCGGCAGCTCGTTACTTTAATAATGCCGTTTACGTATGTACACACGCGCCCCCGCCAAAAAGGGGGGCTCTGCTAGAAAGATAAAGGAGGGGCGGCCCCCCCAAACGCTTGCAGCCCCCCCCAGCCCCCGTCCCGCAGGCTGCCAGCCGGCCCCTCACCCTCAGCACACCCAACGACCGGCAGGCAAACCCGGGCCGGGGGTCTCTCCTGAGCACCACGGGACGCTCACAGCGAGGCATCTGAAAAACAAAAATCCCGACGGATATTTCAGCACGTTAAAAAAAACAGCACCGAAGGCAGCAGAGGAATTCGGTCAGGACAAGGGAGAGGGCAGCAGTCGAGCTAAAGGAGGGTGCCAGGCAAACGGGTCAGCTCGAAATACAACGCGGCCTTTAAAAGCGCGAGCGAGCCGAACGCTTAAAATCAGCGTGAGGACTAATTGACGCGATTCTGAACACGTCCTTCGCAGAGAAGTAAACGCTCTCGCTGGTGTCGGAAAACGCCTCGTCCCTTCCTTACAGCACCGCTGCAGGGAGATAACCCCGTGAGGCTGCAGGACAAGGGCGCGCCGTAATCGGCATCTACGCTCACGGATCCGCCGCCACAGCTCCAGCCCTTGCGCTGCTGCTGCTGCTGCTGCTGCTGCTGCGCATCTCGCTCGCTTGGCCGATAAAGCTGAAAGTGAAGCGTAAAACTTTGAAGAGTAAAATGAAAAAGAAAGAACAAATCTCAGCAATTCATTTTATGCTAAAAAGGCGTGCGTACGCTTACAGACGTACAATGAGAAGGCTTATACTATAAAAATATTTGATTTTCCTTTTGCATTAATTGAAATTGCGTAGCTGTGAATTCATGCCGTTAAATTATCTACCTCCAAACTACACAGCTATCGTTTGACCAGGGTTTTGCGTGCGTCACATGACTAGGAGGGACGCCTGGCCAGCTGCGCCGAGACCGATGCTACCGAACTGCCGGGGAAACGCGCCGTCGAAAGCGAGACAGAAATAAAGGACTTCAGAGCACTCTGCCAAAAGATCGGGGAAAAAGCCCGATCAGTTGCCTCTCTTTTTAAACGTTTAGAGCAACTACCCAACTGCTTAAGCACACCTAATAAATTATACACTACAGCTATTTGGCAGTTGCAGTTTAAACAATGTAAGTCAGTTTGGAAATCAGACAATTTTAACTTTCTTTTTAAAATTTCATTTACGATAGAAAAATCAGTGAGATAAGAGATCTCCCATACGGTTTTACTTTTTTGGGGGGGGAGGGGGGAGGGGGGGGCAGGGGCAGGCGGTGGGGAATATCAAATCCCCGGTGCTGCAATACATCAGGCTACCAAAAAGGACTGGCAGGTTTGCTAATGCTGTCGGCCGTACCCGAGCGTGCGGAGGAACGCGTCTTTACGATCTCTCGACCGTTACACCCGAGAACCAAAGATCAGCCATACGTCGACTATTGGAAGATGTGCTGCGCTTGGGTCCTTGCAAGGAAATCGACTTAACTCCTTTTTTTTTTTCCAGAGAGAGTGAAAAGTCTCCTTGCGGATGACTTCTACTGCCAAGCACGTCATCTCTGAAGATCCATTCTGATGGGAAGTTCGTAAAAGGCAACTCCTTTGAACGAGAAAGATTTCCATTCTGGAAAATCTCTTTCCAACCAAAGTCAAAATTACGCGCTGCAGGTTAAGGAAAAAGGACGCGATAGAAGCAGTAACTCACCGAAAACACATCAGGACTCTCTGTCGCTAGTTACGAGGCTGCTACCGCTTCTCGGGAAAGCCTGGAAAACACACCGAAGCGACACCGATTTGTCCCGTGTTGTCCGCGCCTCTTCTTTGACCTTGATTGCTTTTAGCACAGATGCTAGCATCTCAGTAAGGTGTTCGAGTGCTCCTGTAAGGTATTTTAAACACTGACTGACTGAAAAAGCCTAAAGCTTTTATCGTGAAAACAAAGCCTGTTTCTCCCGAACATCCGAACTCTTACAAACGGTTCCTTTCCTCTTCTAGTCCAACGTTATTTTCACAGCACCCTTTAATAGCAAGCGCACAGAAACAGAAGACTCTGCTTTCAGGAAGAGAAAACAGACGAAGGAAAGCGAGCCTTGAATAGGCGTACCACGCTCCAGAACAGACCTTTATTTTTAGTATTTGTGTTAAAATATTTCACGTTAAAAAATCAGATAGAAGGAGAGTTGCCACATTCTTCGTGTTAACTGTAAAGTCCACACTACAAGCACCTTAGGAAAAATGCAGACACGTATCACAGGCCTACCTTGTACTTGCAGACCACTAGGGATCCTTTCCATCCGTCTCGTACTTTCACGGCAGTTGACGTTCTGCTGAGAGGAAAGGCAAAAAAAAAAAAGTTTAGCACAAAGCTTCCTTTTCTGTGAAGACTACAACTGAGTGGAGGAGAAAGTATTTTGCATCATCTTTGGTGCAGTTGTTGAGACAGGCCACTAGAGCTTATGCATGTTTTAGACAACCGTGCCTTTTTTTTTGGCTCATCGGCAGCTTTAGTTTCGCTAGAACTCACTTTCCTAGAGACGCGCAGGTGACGGGCACAGGTACCTACGTACGTTTTCTCAAGCCTAAGTAGAGCCGCGATTTCCTCACCCGATACGTCCCAAGTTGAGTATTTTTGTTAAAGAGTACGGCAACCCGTCTGTCCTCGCAAACTCGCTGCGAAAGAGGAATCCTTTTTTCCAGGCCGTTTCTCCAAACGGTCGAGATCTTTGAAAACTGCAGTTGTGCCACCAAACCTGCTCAGGGTCCCTCCCAACCTTCGACCATCGTTAGATTTAACAGGCACACGCTCTATTCCGTCTTCCAACAGCAAAAATACATAACGCCCCCAGACCCCTAGCGCAACCCTACGGACGTCCACACACACCTCGCTGTTTTGATGAGGAGCCACTGAGCACCCCTGCGAGCACAGCGGGATCATGCGCAAGACCAGCGTCCTGGTTTCGGCTGGGATAGAGTTAATTCTCTTCCTGGTAACTGGTATAGCGCTGTGTTTTAGATTTAGGACGAGAAAAACGTGGATAACACGCTGATGTTTTAGTTGTGGCTAAGTAGCGCTTACGCTAGTCGGGGACTTTTCAGCTTCTCATGCCCTGCCAGCGAGAAGCTGGGAGGGACCTTAGCCAGGACAGATGACCCAAACCGGCCAAAGGGACAGTCCGTACCATATGACGTCGCGCTCAGTACATAAGCTGGGGGAGTTGGCCGGGCGGCGGCGACTGCCGCTCGGGGACCGGCTGGGCATCAGTCGGCGGGCGGTGAGCAATCGCATTGTGCGCCGCTTATTTTGTATATTCTTTTATCGTTACGATTGTTTCCCCTTCCTGTTCTGTCCCATTAAACTGTCTTTACCTCACCCCACGAACTTCACTTTTTTTTCCGATTCTCTCCCCCACCCCACTTTGGGGGCAGGGGGAGCGAGCGAGCAGCTGCGTGGTGTTTAGCTGCCTGCCGGGTTAAACCACAACAACCAGCTTCACCTACGCCGATTTCAGCGAATGCAGCTTCTGAAGCTTTAAACTGAAAACCGCATCTTGACACTTTGCCGCGGCAGAAACGATCCGTAACTGGAACTCTACAAAAACGCAGTAACGCACATTGCAAACCCACAGCAGCGACAGCTTCAGAAATATTTCTACCGGGAACAAGGGAGAAAAAAAAATACAGTTTCATCTCACGCACAGGAAAGCAGCAGGCAGAGAAAAGGGTCGGCATTCGCATTCGTAGCCCTTGCAGAACGCAGGCATTCTCCTTCCATTCCTAAACCCGCCTCTTAGGTCGAAATATCACAACACTACTACGGCAATATCGAGAGCAGGGAACAGCAGCCCTGCCGCTGGATGCGCTACTGACTGATGCTATTTACGGAGCAGGACACCTAGACAGAGGGGCACGTTTTTCCACACACAACCCTGAACTTCCTGAAAATTTATGTTTACCAAAACGAGCCATTTGGAACACATTGCCAAACAATGTTTGGCAATAAAACTTTGATGTGTTTGACACACACAAATTTGTGGTAACTTGCTACTTGCTTCCTGCTGTTGTTGTTCTTCCTTCAGAAATTCTGCTTGTAGCCAAGTTATTCGCTACCGGTTCAAGCATTTACCTTCCAGGTATTACCAGCGCATTTACACAGGCGAGGAACTAAATCGCTCTTCTAAAACTACCCGAGTGAAAATTACAGCCACGAAAGAGGAGTGACAGAGAAGGAAAGGAGAGGTCAGGCAGCAAGAGAGCTCTGCAGGCTGCCACCAGTCAACATCGCGCTCAAAAAAGAAAACCAAAAAGACCCCCAAAAAAACCCCAAAACACACAAACACAAAAAAAACCCCACAAAAACCAACAACAAAACAGAACCTTGACGTTGTAGCTTTTTTTTCTTTTGGAGCTCGTCCCTGTCTCAGCTGATCGTCTCGTCAGAGCACAAAGTGCAGATGATCCGTATCCCGATGACATCTGCACGCGATGAACACGTGTTCAGAAATAGTCCAGATCTGTAAGACTGGTGTCATTTGCGTGGTTTTAATAATCACAACTCCGTTTTATCGACCGATGCATTTGTGAGGAAACTAAGTAGCTTTTAAACGTAGCCTCTCCTTGGGGAGAAAAATGCGTTAGGGGGTGAAAAAAAGGATGATTCAGAGCTCCCAACCATGACGGAGCAGCGGGGAAATTCATGAAAGCGAAGACGAACAGCAGCAACGTGAAGCGGCATTTGGCTTTAATTCTGATCACGTACTTAAGCGGCTCGCCAAGTCTATGCCTCGAGCCTATGAACAACTAGCCCTTTTTTGGAAGGACCAACTTTTGTCCTTCAAAGTCCTAGATTGAAGACTCCACTGAACAGAACGTGGATCGAGCCACAGGACGACTTGCCATCAACGCTCTCAGGAAAAAAAAATCAAGTAAAAATCAAGTTGAAATATCAGCTTCCGTCGTGTCTCATTCATTACGTTTCTAGTAGTACCTGGGTGCTCCAAAATTCACTCTCCTGACACCACGTAGTACTACAAATTGAGTCACGCAGGTAAAAATAAAAGGCTCTTTCCAACCTGCCCGTAAAATCAGTACGAACAAACAGAAGAGAAACACTTGACCCTAAAGAAGGTCACAGGCAGCTCTTAATTTATCGTAGGTGAAAGCTCATTCTTTTCCCTGAAAGGAAAACGCTCGTAACTACCCAGGGACCGATGCAGGAACGAGGCACGCGCGCTCTGTTAATGGCAACTGTTCATCAGCTTTTCTGCACCGGCACAAATTTGCCTTTTCCCTGGGTTTGACGCAGAGCACCTGCCGCGTCCTTGAACGCGCCAATGTTTCTCCCCGCCCCCCCGGCCCCACACGTGCCATTACCTGAGCAGCAAGCGGCGTCAACCGCGCAGGATTTTCTTCGCGTGACGCAGAAGGTGACGCTGGGAAAAGAGGAGGCACAAAATGAACCTGTTTGTCACACCCAGCCAACGGTGAAAACCCAGGGAAGGATTCTGCCGTGCGGGGCCGGGCTGTGCAACCCGGGAGCTCCAGCCGGCCGGTTTCGCCCCCCTTTGCTGGGTACCGGGGAGACACCGCCGCCTCGTGCTGCCGCCTGCCCCCCGGGGAGAGCCGGGGGACCCCCACCTCACTTCAGCCCTCGGGAACAGGTCCGGGAGAGACCCTCCACGCAAAGAGAGCGGATCCACGCGTGGCGTGGATTTAATCCCCGAGGGAAGAGGCCGGGCTCCCCGCTGGCAGAAGGACAACTCGCCTCCCTGCCGCTCGGAGCGCCTTGCCGGGGACAGCCCTGCCTGCGCCTGGCTGCTCTTCAGCCGTGCTGGGAGTGCAGTCTGGCCGACGGATGCTCCGGCAAACAGACACTGCAGCGAATCGCAGCTCCCGCTCGTTACAGCTGCTGGTAATTTTGCCTCTGGCTAAGGCATGCCCCAGACAGCGGACACCCCGTCTCGTTCCAGCTCCTGCTTGCTACGGTTCTGGCTAATTGAAGCTCCAGCTCCGCACCGTTGATTTCAGCTCCTTCTCCTCACAAGCTCCAGCTGTTTGCAACAGCTTGGGTTTTTGACAAGGTCGTAAACCAATCGCCGTCAAAACTCGACTGTTAGGATTAAATATCATAGTTGGACATTGTACAAACATTAATGAGTTTGTACGACTAATCAGTTAATAACTATTCGAAGCAGTCGACAAGCAAGAGCTGGACTCGAAGAGGGCGTGCGGGGTCTGAAAAGCAGAGACCACCTCTTCCCCCCAGAGACCACCGCAGACGTTGAGTTGGGCCTGATGCGTGCCGGCCTCCCGCGCTTCGGGGTCCAGCAGGACCAGACCCCCACCCCCGGGGAGGGTCCACGCACCCTGGCCACCCCCTGCTTTCCCCTGCAGCCCCCAATGCCTTCCCAGCCCCCCGCACAAACGGCCAAACCGGCTTCTGCTTTGGGCCCCCAAACCAGCTCACTTAGCGCCCATTTCTGAGCCCAAAACCCAGCTGCTGCGCCTCTTCTCAAGTTCCAAAGATGCCCCCGGGGAGGGCAAGCGCTTGTGTGATGCTTCGGGCAGAAACGGGGCTGAAAGGTCCGATCCCGGTGCCGGGGGAGCAGAGGCGAGCTGGCTGGGACCAGCTTTTGCTCCTGGAACAACCCCAAGTCCCTGCTCCGAGGGCTTCCCCTTGGGGCCCTGGGGTGGACCTGTCCCTCCCCTTCAAATGCTCCAGCAGTTTCGGGAGCAGAAGGCCGTTTCTAAGCCCTCTCTCCAGAAGCTCCTCCCTCGACTCGGCCCGTGAAGCCCCCAGACTCGAGCACCTCGCTGGGGCGGGCGGCCTCCATTGCCTACAGGCTGCCCGTCTGCCTGCAGGGAGGGCTGGGGGGTCCCCGGCCCCACGGGGCGACAGCGGGGACTCGCAGGGAGGGTCTGTTTGCACACAGCGCCCACCCCGCCCCCCCGCCCCGGCCCCACTGCGGCCCCCCTAGGGCACACAGCCCCGCCCCCCAGCCCCACTCCCCAGATGCTCACAGCCCCTCCTCCGCCTGGAGCCCCCCCAGCCCCCGTCCCCGGAGCCTGCAGGACCGCCCCCCCCCCGCCACAGCCCCACTCCTCGGCTCCCCGGGCCCGCGGCCCCTCACACTCACGCTGCGCCGCCGCCTCGGTGCAGAGCCCGCCGCGCGCCCCGTTGAAATACCCTCCGCAGCCAATCAGCGCGCGGCTCCACCGGACCGCCCGCGCGGGGCACGCCGGGAGTTGTAGTCCCCGCCCCGGGACCGCGCATGCGCACGGCGCCTCCTGCAGCCCGGCTGGCTGTACATCGACACCCGTACAATGGAGGTGATCGTGCACCGACCCTGGTGCAACCCTTGTGCCCCCCCATGCTCGCAGCCCCTCCCCGGTGTTTGCAAGCGCCTCCCAGCCCCAGGACCCCCGGTGCTCACAGCACCCGACCACACCATTTTCCAGCCCCGTGGGAGCCCCAAGCCCCACTCTCAAGCCCCGCCAGGACCCACAGCCCCAGGACCCAGCTCCTTGGGGGACTGCAGCCCCCGCCCCCAGCCCCACTCCCCAGCCCCCCTAGGACACACAGCCCCCACTCCCCGGCCCCCTCCGGGACGCACAGCCCCCCCCAGCCCCCCTCCCCGGCCCCCTCCGGGACGCACAGCCCCCCCCCAGCCCCCCTCCCCGGCCCCCTCCGGGACGCACAGCCCCCCCCAGCCCCCCTCCCCGGCCCCCTCCGGGACGCACAGCCCCCCCCCAGCCCCGCTCCCCGGTCCCCTCCGGGCCTCCTCAGCCCCCCCGGGGGTCCGCAGCCTCCCCCCAGTCCCCCTCCCCGGAGCCTGCAGGTCTCCCCTCAGCCCGCCGTGCCCGCGGCACCTCAGACTGCCGCCGCCGCCGCCGCCGCCGCCGCCGCCGCCGCCGCCGCCGCCGCCGCCGCCGCCGCCGCCGCCGCCGCCGCCGCCGCCGCCGCCGCCGCCTGGGTGCAGAGCCCGCCGCGCGCCCCGTTGAAATATCCTCCGCAGCCAATCAGCGCGCGGCTCCTCCGGGCCGCCCGCGGGGGGCACGCCGGGAGTTGTAGTCCCCGCCCAGGAAGTGCGCATGCGCACGGCGCCTTGTGCACGGCGGGTGCCTGCGCAGGGACCCCCGTGCAACGGTGGTGATTGTGCAGGGACCGTTGCGCAACGGGGGGTCGGTGTGTGGAGACGCCCATGCAATGGGGGGGGCAGTGCAGGAAGACCCTTATGCAATTGGTTGGTGTGCAGGGGACCCTCGTGCAATGGCGGGCAGGTGCACGGGGACCCTTGTGCGATGGTGGCGATTGTGCAGGACCCTCGTGTGACAGCGGTGGTTATTTTTCTCGGCAGTACCCTTGGGTTCGGGAGCAAAACAGCCGGTGCCTGAAACCACTGGGGTGTTTTGGCTGCTGCTGAGCAGCCTCGAGGCCGCCTCCGGTTCCCACATGGCTCCCATGGTGTGTGTGGACCCTCCTGCAACGGGTGCAGGTGTGCAAGGAGGGTGATCCGGGGTAGGGGTCCCTCTCTGGAGGCACCCAGCTCGAGCTGGCACCTAAGAACTAATCAAGGAGTAATGAGGAACCTTCTCTTGCACCTGACGTTAACCAGCGGGATCCCAGGGTCAGACCCTGTTACGGTGATTGGACCCTGGGGAGGTGGCAGAGGGTGCCCTGGACAGGTTGGGGGGGTTCCCTGGGGAGGAGGGGAGCCCCCACCCCCCTGACTGTGGGCACTCCCCCCAAGGAGCAGAGCATGGTGCAAGACTTTAGAGAGGATGAGGGCCAGCAGGACCCCGAGATGGCAGTGCCGGCTCTTCCCAGTGTCTCCCCAGTGCTGGAGGGGGTGAGTGTGTGTGTGTCTCATGACCATGGGGATGGGGGGGGGGGGGGGGGCCTCAGGATGGGGCAGGGGGGGAATCCTGGGGTCCGGGAGGGACCCTGGGAGTTGGGTAGGTAGGGGGACATTGGGGGACAGAGGTGTTTCTCGGGAGATTGAGGACACCATGTGGGGAGTTGAGACTGGGAGGGATGACCCTGGGGAGGTGGGGGGCACCGTGGGGAGAAGGGATCCCACCCCCGACACCTGCAGCCACCCCCAGGGGCAGCTGGGACCCCGACCCACTGGGGGACCAGGATGGGAACGATGGGGACTCACTCATGGATACTGCACAGGTAATAAAATAGTTCATGCTGCACCCTGTTGTAGGGTCTCTGGGGTGCCCTGGGCGCCGAGTCCCCACGACAGCCAGCCCTTCCCAGGGGTCCCCAGGCTGCCAGGCTCCTCTGGCCCCAGCCGGCAGGAGCTGTGTCCTCCCAGCCGCTGGCCATGCAATGGCAGCACCGACCCACGGCCACGCGGAGACAGGGCTGGGGACAGGGCCGGGGTTGCCTGCGCTCCACCTGGGTCTGCAGGGCTCGGGCAGGGGGGACCCGGCATCCTGCAGCTCCGCTCCCACCCTGGGGACCCCAAACACCCCCGGGGGTGCGTCGGTGCGTCACTGTCCCTGTCGCTGGTGGCAACTGGCATGGGGGGAAGGTGACAGTGAGGGCCCCTGCCAGTGGCCCGGAGTTCGTCACCACTGGGGGGACAGGGGACAAGCAGGGCCAGCACCGAGGAGCGACGGCAGCACAGCCTACTCTCTGGGGGTCCCCACCCCCTGTCCCCAGGGGTCCCCTCTGTCCCCGTGTTTTATTGGGGGAACACAGAGCCCAACGACCAGCCGCAGGGACAGGGGACGGGGAGCTGCCCCAGGGATGGGGACAGCACCGGGACACGCCGACACTCTTGGGGGTGCTGGCATGCGGGGGGGGGGGCACCCTAACCATTGCCGCCCGGGATGACGAATGCACCGGGATGAGGGAGGCACCGGGATGGGGACGGCGCATGGAGGCGCGAGCGCCGGGCTGCAGGACCACGCTTCGGCTTCGGGGCGGCGGCAGCGAAGGCGGCGGCGGCGGCGCTGCTGCGCACCTGAGCGGTGCCGGCGCTGCAGTACCGCGATTCGGCCACGTGGCGGCAGCAGCGAGCAGCCGCCGGGCGGCGCGTGCACGGGGGCGGCACCGGGGGCGGCACCGGCGCTGCAGGTCCGCGCTTTGCGCGCCCAGCGCCCGCCGGCACCGCGCACGTGGGGCGGCAGCGGCGTTTCCTTACCGGGAGGCAGCGACGAGCGCGGCAGCAGCACCCCGCAGGCACCGCAAGATCCCATTGCCATCACCGGCGGACAGCAACGTGCAGCGGGGGGGCGGGGGGGAGGGGCGGCGCGCATGCGCGGCTCCCGGGCTGCAGTACCGCATTCTGGTCGGTCGGCGCCAGCAGTGAGCACGCGCCATCGCGCATGCGCGGCGCCCGCGCGGTAGCATCGGAAGCGCCTCTTTCCTTACCGGAATACTTCAACTCCCGGCATGCCCCGGGAACGAACATGGCCGACCGGAAGCCCTGTGCCCTAGGACTACAGCTCCCGGCATGCCACGAGAGGCCGCCTTCCCGCTTTCTGACCCTGCGGGGACACCGTTCCCTCCCCTCCACCGACGCACGCGCGCAGCCCCGCGCTCCCCAGCCCGGCTCCGGGCAGGCCCCGCCGCCTGCTCCGACACGGCGCGGCCCCCCGCGCGCCCTCGCCGCCGCTCCCAGTCTCCCACGCGGACCCCACCGCCCTCCCGCAGGCACCGCCGCCCCCCTCGGGCTGTCGCGCGGCCCCGCCGCCGGACCCAAAGCCCCGCCCCCACCCGGCCTCGGCGGAGGCGCCCTCCCCTCCCTCGGCTCACTGCCCGCTCCGCCCGGGACATCGGCGGCCCGAGGGACGCCCGGCCGTACTCACCTTCTCTCTCGGGGCAGCCGCAGCCCGGCGAGCGCTCCGCTCCTCCTTTGGCTCGCACCGGCCCCTCCACGGCAGCCACCCCTTTACAGGGGGGGGTCGTCGCTGTCAGCCTCACCGCCCGCACCTGGGCTCCGCCAGCCCCGGCCCGCAGCTGGAGCCCAGCAGGAAGAGGGGGCCGTCGCCCGACCCCCGCAGTGCACCTCCTCCCCGGGCTCCGTCGCAGCCCCTCGCCCGGTGCAAAGGGAGCGCAAACGCAGCCGTGAGGGCAGAGGAGACGGCGAGCGTTCATTCGGTCACGCACCTAACAAGTCCCGGGAGCGAGTCTGCTCCAGGGCCCCCGGTGCTCCCCCTGCCCCGGGACACCTCGGCAGTCGTTTTGGAGCCACACTCGTTGGTCGGTGGGGAACGGACAGCCAGTTGGTCGGCTCCTGGAGCGATGGGCTGCTAGGCAGAGGTGGAGGCCACCAAAAATGAGGAGCAGGGCACAGGTCACTAGAAGAGAGGAGAAAAGCGGCAGCCGGCCGGGCAGGGGGGTGTAGCGAAGAAAGCCTGAGGCAGGGAGCAGGATAGTGAGAGAGAGACAGAAGAGGCAGGGACAAGAAAAGTGACAGGCACAGCGAGAGGAAAAAAAGAAGGGAGCAGGACAGAGATGGAGAAAGAAGCAGCAGGAACGGAGGAAGAGGCAAAAGAAGGAGTGGGAGCAGGGCAGAGAAAGAAAAATAAGGATAGGGAGCAGGATGGAGATGAAGGAAAAAACCTCAGATGGGCTGCACAACAGAGAGGGATTAAAAAGAATAGGAGCAGGGAGTAAAACAGAGCAACAGGGAATAAAAAAGGAAGAGGGAGCGTGAGAGAAACTGGAGTGGGGAGAAGGACAGATAGAGGATAGCAACAGGGGAAGAGGGTCAGGGAGCAAGGCACTGGGACAGAAGGAGAAAAGGGGGGGCAGCGAGCCGGACAGAGTGGTAGAGACACAAGAAGAACAGAGGGGTAGAGAGACAAAGGGGGACAGGGACAGAGAGAGATAATGACGGGTGGAGAGAAAGACAGGGGCAGGGAGCAGCAGAGAGGGATGGAGAAAGAGGGATGGGGAGCAGGACAGGGTTATAAAGAGAAAAGTAAGATGAGGGAGAGGGCTGAAGAGCAGAGACAGAAAGGTACAGGCAAAAGGACAGTGAGGTGGAGGAAGAAATAGGGTCAGGGAGCAGGACAAAAGGACAGAGAAAAAGGAGAGGAAGAAGGCAGGATAAAGATGGGGACAGGGAGTGGGATATACGGAGAGAGAAAAAGTAGGACAGAGAACAGGGGAGAGGGATTGAGTAATACAGAGAGAGATGCAGATTGGGACAAAGAGATGGAGAAGGTAAAAACAGTGATGGGCTGGAGGACCTGTTTCTGACAATTTATCACTCCTGATGTCACTTCCATGGCCACAAAAATGGGACATAGTGCAAGACAGAGGAATGAAGGAGTGAAACGAAAGGCACAGGGAACTTTTTAAACAGAAAAAAGAAAAAACAGGAGTGAGCACAATAGTGATGGGGAATGGGATAGGGATGGGGAGCAGACAGAACAAGAGAGACACAAGAAGCAACAGGAAACTAAAAAAAAAATTTGCATTCCTCCTCTCAGAATCCTGGAAAAACAGTCTGCCTGTTGCTGCTCGAAAAGGAAAGGGATAAAATGTATGGGACTGTTGTTACTACAAGATGATTGCTGTTATTGCTACTTGCTTTTCCTTCTCTGTTAGGAAGTGTGCAGAGAGTCATTTTTTTCAAAGGCAAAATTAACTTTTGTTAATCTCAGCTGCTGAGATTTCCTAGACAACCTTCCAAATAGAACCTTCCCACACTAGGTGGAATATCTATATAGACATTTAGGATTTTTTTTTCAAGTCTGCTTTCTTCTCAGATAACGGTTACTACTTCTGCTTCCCCTTTCACTGAGTTGCTGAAGTAATTCTAGGTCTTCCTTTCCTCTTTCACCCTTCTCTCTTTCTACTCTTCACCCACTTCTTTACATCATTCTCTCTTGACAGTCTCTTGGGCTAAGGAACCTTAACCCAGAAACAAAACCCTCTTCACTGAGCTGGTGAATTGCAGCTTGCTCCTCCTGACAAAGGTTTCCAGTATCACTGGCTGTGTAGTACCTCTGTTGGAAGGCTGCTCGCTGTTAGCACAGCTTACTCCAGGCTCCTCTGTAGCGAGAGGCTAATGTGTGCGAGAGCTTAGCACGAGTGACTGAAGTCAATGAAGCCTTAGCCACATGAATTGTACTGTAACCTTTGTTTTTGTCTATGGAAATGTAACCTGTAGATAAGGAAGTATAAGTAAAACTGTAACTACAGGATATTCTGTAACAACAGATGAGGAAATGTCTCAAGACACAGACAAAAAGGGAGCCTGGAGGCTGCGGGAGAAAATCAGAAGAGAAGACCCCAGGCTCCGCGAACAGGAGTGATGAGCAGAAGAGCCCCCAGGAAATCAAGCGACCTATAGAGACTATAAAATCTAGTAACAATCGACAGGCGGGGTCCCTCCTCAGAGGCACCCAGCTCGAGCTGTAGCTACTATGGCATATTAAACATAGTAGAAGAAGGAACCCTGTTTGATTCTTGAAGTGGAACCTAGGGACCAGCCCTGTTGAGGTAGCACCCACATAATTCCTACCGTGGTCTAGGTGGCGGCTGTGTAACTCCTACACCACCTCTCAGCATTCAAGCTCTGGCCCCAGCTGCAACTTTTTTGTTGACTATAACTAATAACAGTGATAACGATAAACGTACTCCACATGACCAAGCCCTGACCTGGAGAGGAGCCAGACCTCTCCAATGGTAAGGATTTCTCACTTATTCAGCACGGAAAGGGCTGAAGATGGAATCCAGTGAAGAAACGGATTCACATAAGAAAGATCTAAAGAGCAAGAGTTCTCACCTTTGTCAAGTCCCATTAGAACCTGTGCGTGTCTGCCCCGTCTGTGTCTGCGCGCACGTGCACACAAGTGAACAGAAGTCCAAAAACTCGAGAACATTATTAGGAGCAGAAAGACACCAACTGTACCTGCTTTGTTAAAACACATAAGGTTAGTGCAAGAGATACAAAGAAACAAAGTATTTATTGTTAAAAGCTTTTCTACGAATCACTCGGCATCATACAATGAAGATATGGTGGCTACAGAGTAGAGGGAGTCTCTCTCTCCCCCCCCCCAACACATATTTGCTCACTCTCACAAACCCACAGTTGTATTTTTTAATGGAGTTCCTTTCTTCAATGAGATCGGAAAACGTGTTTATCATACAGGATCTGGCAGAACAGATACATCCTATTGAACAACAGAGCAGTTACAGAAAGGAGACCTCTTTCTTCAGGAAAATAGAGCTTTCTTTTCCCCCTCATCTATTTGCACTGCCATAAGAGGGTTCTCAACACAAAAACAGGCCAAAAATCCCCCAATACCTGACTAGCATTTTGGCAAAAATTAGGAGCCTTAGAATATGACCAATATTGACATACGCACTAATATTTTCACTCAGCTTGCACAGGATAAATTGTAATCCATGTGGTGTAAAAACCTGCCAGCTGAAACAATGTCTGCACTGCAGCCACCAACCCTGCGAAGGCGAACAACTGAATCCCTGTTGATAACAGCGGAAAATGTTTTGACAATGTGTCTCGAAGTTATTTGCAGAAGATTTGGTCTGTCCTGCACGCCCATTTCCCAGGCTACACACAAGTTGCGACTGGCTCTCTCCCACGTGCTCTCTACACGTATACATACACACATGCACACAAAATATACTGACTCCCGTGGACTGTGCTACTCCAACAGTACTCTGCACGCTATCCTGTGCTACGTCTTACTGGCACTTCAGTGGTGCTCCGCTCCATCTTTTTATTTCATTTTCCGCTGCTGTATTCTTCTCTCTATTCCATAATCAAACGTTTGTTTTCCCTTTAATTTCTAAGAAACGCTTGGTCTGAATCCTGACTCATGGCCAACAGCTCAAAGGACTAAAAAGAGTGTTTGAAACCTGCCATGTCAACATTTCAGCTCCAAGATATATTACCTTTCTATTGATCCTCCAGAATTCTGTTTTAACCCTTTTCTACTTTGATGCTATATTTTCTAACAATCTATATTATCATCTATACATTAACTACTTCTATACACAAAATGTTTTTTTTTTCAGTATGCACAGATTTGTATTGTACTGTGGCAGCAACTGAAGACCCCAAAACATCTTCTTGTCATCTTTTATACATACAAAAAGACAACCATCCTGAACTTAAAATGAATTTATCATTTACAATCTGCCACAATTACACGCCTGTTGAGTACCACTGCTTTTCATTTTTGTATGCCCAAGCAGCATTTGGTCCAGGAATTTCCTCCCAGTCATTGCTCCATTATTTCTCTTAAAATATAATTTCTCTTTTTTGCAAACAAGCAAGCTCCTGGCTGCACTCCTGGAACAGAGGACGAAATTTCTCAGTAAAAGGCCTGAACTGCTTCTGAACACAGGAAAAAGGCATCAGAATCTCAAACCCCGGTTTAACCAAAGGAAAGACATCTGACGGCTATTCCCAAGGCTCACTGTTGGTGACCAGTCTTTTTATGTACAGTAGGAATATGGACAGTGGGATATAAGAATTTAGATTTTGGATTGCCACCTTCAGAGCCATCTGCAGTGGCTGACTCATGCATGTGCACACGCGTGCGCACACACACACAGATTCACCTTCCAGTGATGCTGCGTGAACACTGGGCAGCAACACCACATTAGTTTCATTAATTTGCTCTGAAAGAGACTTGGGAACAGATCCATCCAATCACTTCTACAGAGAGATTCTGAAAGCAGGCTGGACTCCATTATGTTGCCAGCTGTGGCACGTGACTGAAATTTCTCTGCACAAATATTTGCCACTGCAACGGGAAAGTTCTCAAAAAACAGAATTCCCTGGCAGACATCCTGCAGGCATCTATCCCTGTTCCGTGCCCTTCTCACATCCTTGCGTATCTTTCTCTGCATTTCTTATTCCTGGAGACTGAACGCATCCCCTGAATGTAGCTGCTCTGTTTACCACATACAGAAAAGAGTTTTATACACCCGACAGCATGCACACAACTGACACAGCAGCGTAATAAATATGGAAGCACAGTAGCAGATGACCCCCACTGTTTTCCCTCGTAATGCTTGCTTGTAGTCCAATTAGTGGAGTCCTAAAGTAAATAAGATTTCAAGTCATTCACTGCCTGGCAGCCTCACAGCCCCTCACTATACTCAATTTAAGACTGCAGGATTTCACGGTCTACTGTAGAAAGAGGTTTTAACACAAAAAAGTTCCAAACGAAGCCGTTCCAAACAAAGCCATTCCCGGTAAAAGGTCTCAAGCAAAGAGGTACAGCTATGCTTTTTCTCACACCAATGGTTTTGCATGACGGTACTGCCATCATATGACTGCAATCAAATGTAATTTTTCTGAGACGTCTCTGAACACAATGGTCAGAGTAAAAGCTATGGCACTATTAATGCGAGAGCAGAGGTATTAAATAAAGGGGTGGAAGAGAAGACTCCCTCTTCTGTGAGTGGACAGAAGAAACTTTTAAGTTCAACCAAGAAAGAAATTGGCAAAGATAGAAGAAGAGAAAAGGACAACACTACAGCAAAATGCATTATTCAGAAGAGCTGCCTCCCTTCTGTACCACATGTGAATTTGATTCTCTTTCCAAGAAAGTGAAAGAAAGGAGATGAAAAGGAGTAACTAGAAGAGGATTTTGAGTGCCACATCATCTGGACAAAGAGTTATACTTTGGCGGCTGCTTTTTGGACTAGAAATCATGTCGGGCCATTCATTACAAACTAGTCTATGCACTACAAAAAATGAGGCTGGGGAAGGATTTAATGAAGATGTCCCTGCTTCCAAGTAAATATGGTATATATTCCCATAGTCTGAATCTGTCGTACATTTACAAAGGAGATGGTTTCCAAGGGATACGTTCTCTGTGCTATTTAAGGCTGGTAGTGCTTTATAACTCAACAGCATCCTATATAACCAGTACGTACCATGTATGGGGGAACTAAATAATTCGTAGTAAGAGGCAGTTCACCTATGACCAATCCAGGGACTCTGTTAACATCCTGAAGTAAAGAGAAAACTGCCACGTTATACGAGGTTAAGCTTGGATTCTGCACCAACTTAACAATTAGGGGAGTTCTTTTCAGTGCTGATCCCTACTGGCACACAGAGAAACATTTAAGAAATCTCGTATTTTACATATATGCTTACTGTTAATATCTGCTGTGTTCAAGGCAGGTATCAGCAAAGCACCACTAAGTTATTTTCATTTTCTCAGAATGCCTCATCTCTTGCTTCGACCTCAGCTTTGCTAACACCACTGATATTAAGGATGCCTAAGAAGCTCCTGTCCCAGGGATAATTCTCTTCCTCTCAGTACAGCACACGGATCACACCCATCTAGCGCTACGTAATTCAGTCTACCTTTCACTGCGGGGGCAAGGGAAAGAGGAAGTATTAGAGTTTGCAGAAGAGATGTCCTGACTATACTTCTTTCCAGAGGGGTTCTTCATTCCAGGAATGAAAATCCTCCTAGTTTGTTCTTTCACATGGTGAGAGGCTTCTTGCACTGCTCCAGCTGGAATAAAAACTCCCCATTCCACAGCATTCCACAGCTATAACAAAGACTATCTTGTCTAATTCCAGACAAGTTACTATTTGAGACTCTTAGGTAACATAGGATGAGAACTGCGTTTATTTCTCTAGATCTGTAGTCTCCTATAACACCCATCTCAACCTCCCCCATCAATGCTCCCATGATTCTGTGCATAGCCCATTAGGATTTGCTGTGTAGTGTCTGAATTTTCCACTAAAACTTAATGATGCGCGTTGATGAATGAACCTTTAATCTTCTTTAACACTGACACTTGTATGGCGCTGTCTCTGGCCTGGCATGGTTTGAGACACCCCCCATGGGCAGGATTTTCAAGGGTCACTCTAAAGCTGGTGTTCTGACTGGTGTGTTGATGGTGCATTCTCATCCAGTCAGGAAGCAGGTCCATGTGTAACAGTGAGCTAAGTAACACTGAAAAGTCCACTGGTTTGGTGGTCATGATGCCAATGGGATCTTGCGAGCAGTACTTATGTGTTGCGCACTCCCAGAGATTGTTCCAGTTCCTGCCGGCGCTGCTGGATCTGAACGAAAAAGAGAAACTGTACAGTTCAGCAGATTCAATTGTTCAGTGGCAGGCAGATTAATTTATAAGCCAGAAGTGTGGATAATTCCTTCATACCTTGCAGTAGAAATATCTGCTCACAGCCTCTTGAGACCATGGCTCGTGATAAAATTCAGCTCTGCGTTCTTCCTCTGGGTTTCCAACTACATCAGTCATCACCTGTGACAAAAATAAAAACATTTTTCACTATAGCTCTTCTACCACGTAGAGGAACATTCAGATTTACCTAGAGTCAAAATTTATCTACATTACTGCATTAAAAATGTTCAGGACTGTTCTCTAAGCCCAAGGCAAATGGACAACGAACGGCATGTGTGCTGACTACCAAAACAAGAAGGTCGCACACAAACTGCGAACTGTGAACAGCTCCTAACCTCTGCTCCTCAACTGTGCGAAGGAATAATTCTGGACACCAGCAGTTGCCCAGGCTAAGTGCCACGATCTCTAAAAATTAATAGCATGGACGGTTTAGTTCCAGTGCCCAGGACAAGTTCCCTGGCACTGTATATTTTATTAGCCTACGTATCCAAAGAACCTCAGTAGTTACCCATACACAGGGTAACAGCTTGAAATTGTTAAGATATTCACATCAAATGGAAGCAGAACTCTATACGAGTGTTGCCCTTCTCTCAAAGCATATCTTACCTTGATTTCAAGGAAAGTTCTGATGGGGAGAGAATTAAGGAAAAATAACTCCATTGAAATGTGAGGAACAGAAAACCCTGGTAATTCCACAAGGGCCAAAGTCCTGAGCTGATTTTTCAGTCTCTACGCAACTGCCAAGAAAGCAAGACTTGAAAAACCAACAAGTTGTTTAAGGAACTAGTGGATGGGACCACCTGGAAAACTGCCCGTAGGGACAAAGGAGCTGAACAGAGGCGGCAGCTCTTTAAGGACATTTTTCTTACGAGTGAAAGAGCTCGAAATTCCCATGTGTACGAAACTGGGCAAGGAAGGCAGGAGACGGGCAAGGCTCAGTAAGGACCTCCTGGTCAAACTGAAGTGTAAGAAGGAAATGCACGGGCAGTGGAACCAGGGACATGTATCTTGCGAAGAACATAGGGATGCTGCCCGGATGTGTAGGGATGGGCTCAGGAAAGCTAAGGCACAGCTGGAGCTGAACTGGGCAAGGAATGCAAAGAACAATAAGAAGGGCTTTTACAGGTACGTTGGCTAGAAAAGGAAGATTAAAGAAAAGGTATGCCCCCCCCCGGTAAATAAGACAGCAGAACTGGTGACAACCAATATGGAGAAGGTTAAGTTAATCAAGATATTTTTTTGCCTCAGTTTTCTGTGGTAACCTCTCTTCCCACATCTCTCAAGCCCCTGAACCTCAAGGGGGAAAGAAGTCCCTCCCATCGTAGGAGAAGATCAGGTCTGAGACCATCTGAGGAAGCTGAACATACACAAGTCCACAGGACCTGACGAAATGCATGCCAGGGTCCTGAGGGAACTGGCTGACGTGGACACTAAGCCACTCTCCAACATATTTGAAAAGTCACGGCAGCAGGCGAAGTCCGCAGTGACTGGAAAAAGGGAAACATCACACCCATTTTTAAAAAGGGTAAAAAGAGAACTACCGAGCAGCCTCACCTCTGTGTCCAGTAAGATTATGAAACAGATCCTCCTGGAAGACATTTTGGAACATATGGAAGGCAGGGAGGTGATTAGACACAGCCAACATGGCTTCACCAAAGGCAAAGCGTGCGTGACTCATCTAGTGGCCACCTATGGTGGAGTGACTGCACTGGTGGATAAGGGAAGAGCAACTGATGTCATCACCTGGGTCAGGGCAATCCTCAGTATCAATACAGACGACGGATAAATGGATTGAGAGCAGCCCTGCAGAGAAGGATTTGGGGATACTGGTGGACAAAAAATTAGATATGAGTTGGCAATGTGTGCTTGCAGCCCAGAAAGCCAACCGTATCCTGGGCTGCACCAAAAGCAGCGTGGCCAGCAGGTCGAGGGAGGGGATTGTGCCCCTCTACTCTGCTCCGCTGAGACCCCACCTGGAGCAAAGCGTCCACCTGTGGGGTCCACAGTGCAAGACAGACATGGACCTGTTGGAGTGGGTCCAGAGGCGGCCACAAAAATGGTCAGAGGGCTGGAACACCCCTCCTATGAAGAAAAGATGAGAGAGTTGGGGTTGTTCAGCCTGGAGAAGAGAAGGCTCTGGGGAGACCTTATTGTGGCCTTTCAGTGCTTAAAGGGGGCTTATGAGAAAGATGGCGACGGACTTTTTACCAAGACCTGTAGAGACAGTTCAAGGGGCAATGTTTTAAACTGAAAGAGGGTAGGTTTAGATTAGATATAAGGAAGACTTATTTTTACGATGAGGGTGATGAGACGCTGGAACAGGTTGTCCAGAGAAGTTGTGGATGCCTCATCCCTGGAAGTGTTCAAGGTCAGGCTGGATGGGGCTTTGAGCAACCTGATCTAGTGAAGATGTCCCTGCTCACAGCGTGGAGTTGGACTGGATGACCTTTGAAGGTTCCTTCCAACCCAAACCATTCTATGATTCTGTGATTCCATAAAAAAATACAATTCTGATGACTAAGTCTCCAGCATCACAGAATCAAGGGTAAATATAAAATTATTAGCATCTTTTGCAGAGTAGTATTATGCAATCACAATTCTGATGCCAGCAGGACAGAACATTACAGAAAAGGCCCTTATGGGACTGGTTGTCAGTCAGGAAGAACACTGAACAACTGTTCTATGTATGCAGCTAGAGAAGCTCCACAACACCTTCGTTTGTAAGCTCTTCAAGCTAAAGGCTGCTTTATTTAAACATTCTTTCAGATGCCTGTCCCCTTTTGAATACAATACAAGTAATAATAATCATAATCTTAACAGTAGATTTTCAGAAGACTACTGACTACAAACTAGACATTTATATTTGAAAGACACACGATTTTATTAGAATAATTTCATGGATTCATTAATACAACTGGTTTTGAGGCGTCTGAGTTAAAGACACGAAGTGTGAAACTTTATGAGGAACAAATTATTAATTTTTGCTGGCAAACAACTGAACTTCTTTACATTCCATTTCTTGGGTATCTCAAAGCTAAGCTCAAAGGCAGCCAATATTTAATCTGCCTATTTCTTAAGTAAGATTAAACTATGAACTAACAAAACACCAAAATTGTGTTACTGTACTATAGGATGCTCCTGCTGAGTTTCATATAGCTTTAATTTTACGGAGTACACCAACACAGCCCTGCACTTCGATCTTACTGCCTGACCACAAATTCACCTACCACCCCCATTAAGCACTGCTGTTCCACTGGAAGTGGAATACAGCCTAAACGGTCTTTCCTGCATACTGTCTGCTCTGGGATTGCAGTATTCCGGTCATTGTCTGTCTTCCACCAATTTTCTATCCTGGATGTTTTAGCTATACACTCTATATACATTTAGATAAAATTCTGGTTCCACTATTCATTCTTCTTCAAACCTTAGCTTACCTTAAGATCCCTACTTTGGGACCGGAGAAGGTCTTGGATGTATCCTTTGGGATCTTTGGAGAAACTCAGCATGAAATCACGTTGTATTTTTAACTGATTTATGGATTCGATTGTCTCGTGAATCTGACAGAAAAAAACAAAGCAGATGTTACTTAATTCCTGCCATGTTCCAGTGACCCCGAGGTCAGCCCCATTAGCATCTTTGTACTTCTTGTAATGGAGAAAGGTGACAATTCTACACCGCAGACTTGTGCAGGTTCCCATGGCTTTTTCCCTTCAAAGACGGAGTTAACCGCAATCCTGCAATTACGCTTTGGTTCCACTTGTACTTCTGCAATGCCAGTATGTACAGGATCCTTCTTCACTTCCTGCTTGAACTGCTGGATGGCATGCTATATACAGTACTGAAGAGCTAAGTCATGTCACCGTACAACGTAGTAATTTCCCGTGTATAATCAGTCTTTCTGCCAAGTCTGGGATTTTTCAGGAAAGGTGCTTTAAACAGTACCCAATGCAAGAAAACAGTTATTCCCCTGGTTAATCATCATCATATCTTCAATACCCTGCTGTGATCCTTACAATTTCTAGTGATTGCCTAATCAAGTCCATGTTAAATGAACTCACATAACAGCCATGACTTCTAGATTTTTTCTTACGAGAAAGCCTATTAAAGTCACAACGGCTGCAAAAAGAAGAGGAGTGTGAACAATGAGAAATCAGGAGTATGGAAGGTTTATAGAAAATGAGTCATCAGAAATATTATGAAAAAAATCAGCATTAACCAGCAGGGAAGAATGAAGACTCCAAAGAGAAGCCAAGGTCCTATAATCATCCTGGATAACAAAATCAAGTATGATCATGGGAGACAGTTAATGAATCATTTGCACATACACAGACAGAAAAGCAAACTTTTGCTACCCTGTTTCTCAAAATTCTAGTTTAAGATTGTAAACCTATCTTGTTTAATTTCATGTATACATCTATTTTGCCAAAACGGGTAATGCGGCCAGGCACATGGGAGAAAATAATCCTCCCCTGATCTGGCTATGCCATCAAGGCCACTAGTGTAGGCACAACTATATGGTATGTTAACGCAAGAGAGCTGCTGTCAACTTAAAATCATTCCTTATTTGGGAAAATGATGTAACCACGCTGGAGAGAAATCTGTTGGCATGCACCGAGTTTCCACTAGAGGACTCCGTGACAGCACAGCAGTAAATGGTCCAGGCGATAACAATGCAGCAGTCAATGCCTCTTTACCCAGAAGTGACTTCAGTAACTTCACTAATCACAGTGAAATAATTACACATTGCCCTCTGCTGTAGCAAATGCTCAAAAAATAGGTGATACAGACATGGGAAAAGGTGAGCTGGACTGGAAACAGAATAATCCTACGCATGCTGCATGCAAGCCTATATAGGCTGGGAACAACTGGCTGAGCAGCTGCCCTGCTGAATAGGACCTTTCTCAAGAGCCATAAACCAAAAGATGCTGCAACAGTTACCAGAATCTATAGGATTGCTAGTGTCCAAACCCCCTTTAAAATTGCATGAAGACCACAGTTTAACATATTTGTTTGTATTAGAGGTAAACAAACAGAAACTGGGCCTGACTGTATGTCACATAAATCATCTCTGGTCCACGACATCACACCTCTTCCTCCCTTGCTCTGAGAAGCCACTTTTGTTCATCCCTTACCAAGCCGAATCAGCCATTTGCACATGTGCCCGAAGCTGGCTAACCGTCCCCGTGACATGAACGCCTAATACAGCCTGCAGAGTTCACCACTGCTGTAAGACAGACACTATTATTTGAAGTGCACGTGATCCTCTTTCAATAACACTGAAAACAAGTCTGCCAAGCTGCTCCACGTGATTTTTCTGCCATGCATTTTCCATATTTGCACCTACTGCAGAGAGCTGTTCTGCAGCCGCGCATGCACAAAACACATCTGGACTATGAGATTCTCTTAGCTTTGCCTTATAGCAATTGAGCAAGATACCATGACCTCTCATAAAAAGTTAAAGTCAAAGAGTTCAGATGATTCTGGAATGCCACGGGACTCATTGTACTTCCTGTGAAATTCTGCTTCTATCACCTCGACAGCTGTGTCAGGCCATGGATCAAATCCCAAGTGGAAATGCCTCTCACCCTTCTGTATTCGCATCGCATGTGGCTGATTCATCCCTTGAAAGCACATCCAACTGAGAAGCCCCTGTCTCACAACATTACTGTCTTTGACGTCTGACAGCAAACACATGAAGGTACACAATGAGCATATATGCCATGTGGTACTTCACTCCTGGGCTAGTACCTTGTTGTCCAATGCTGTAATCTCCTGTTGGTTAGCTGTTGAAAGAAGAAAACTACTCATCTGTCCCTTTAATGGGTCTTCAACTTCTACATCTATGTCATAACAAGCCGTCTTCTTCTGATCGTTGGGGTCAACACTATGGAGAGTATAACAGAAGATCGTGAGAACTGACATAGTGAATCAGAATAAATATCCATCCAGCCCAGAACACACTCTTCGATAAAGCCTGTTGCAGATGCTGTGAGAAGAGTTTAAGAACAGAGTATATATATTTGTATGTCCTAGTATATCCTCTCATCTTTCATCAGTCAGAATTCAGAGACTTTTGAGCTGGAGGTTTTGTCCAGACCATCAACTTTAATAGCTGCTAATGGACATAGTCTTCATGACAGTCTAACATCTTCCTGAGACCTGTTATAACTCTGGCCTCCAAAGCAGTCCTCAGTGGTAAATACCATACTGGTATGGTCTCTGCTCGACTGCATCTTTTTTGAGATAGGGTAAGCAGAACTGCACGCTACCATTCTGGATGTGAGCACATAATGACATTTCATTTGGTTCTCGGTTCCTTCGCTAATAAGCACTGTAATTGTTTTGGCAGTTATGCAGCATTGTAATGATTCCCAGCTACTTCTTAAGAGATAGCAGTGAATTTGGGGACCACCACTTTGTTTGTAAAGTTGCCTGCTTAATTCTTCAAATAATATAGCCAGTCATGCCTTCCTGTTACAGAAGCGATATTGACTCTTCCCCAATATGTCACATGTCTATTAACTCCATTCTCTACTACAGGTAGTACCAATTGGCTTCCAATATCCAGGATTGGTCCTGGTATGTTTTTGGCATCACGTTAACTATTTACCACCCCTCTGGAACTGAAGGAGATTTCAGTAATAGGTAACACAGTGTAGAGAATCATAGAATCATTTAGGTTGGAGAAGACCCTTAAGATCATTGAGCATAACCATTAACCTACCACTGCCAAGTCCACCACTAAACCATGACCCTAAGCACCATGTCTACATGTCTTTTAAATATCTCCAGGGATGGTGACTCAACCCCTTCCTTGGGCAGCCTGTTCCAGTGCTTGACAACCCTTTTGGTGAAGAAATTGTTCCTAATGTCCAATCTAAACCTCCCCTGATGCAACTTGAGGCCGTTTCCTCTTGTCCTATCGCTTGTTCCTTGGGAGAAGAGACCGACCCCCACCTGGCTACAACCTCCTTTCAGGGAGTTGTGGAGAGCGATGAGGTCTCCCCTCAGCCTCCTCTTCTCCAGGCTAAACACCCCCAGTTCCCTCAGCTGCTCCCCATCAGACTTGTGCTCCAGGCCCTTCACCAGCTTCATTGCCCTCCTCTGGACACGCTCCAGCACCTCCATGTCCTTCTTGTGGTGAGGGGCCCAAAACTGAACACAGGATTCGAGGTGCAGCCTCACCAGTGCCGAGTACAACGGGACAGTAGTTGGTAGTTAAGCAATTTCATGAGAGTCCTGCATGAAAAACCATTCACAACTCCTCATTTAGTGTGTGTTAAATTTATTTCTATTTGATACCTTGGTGTGATGAAGTTTTTCAGACACGCTCTTTCCACCCGCCCTCCAAAACCCATACTGCACAGGTATGGGACCTTCCCTAAACTCTAAAGTTAACATTGATTAAAATAATGAATTTTGATTTTGTTATCTGACTTTAAGCAGCTGACTGTCTTCCAAGAACAGTTTTTTTAAACCTTATTAATTTCTCAGTTTCAATAGTAGGCTTCCTACATCCAATATATTTCAATCAATCTTACTATTTTCTTTTTCATCTTTAACAAGCTAAGTATCAGTATTATTCTTTGGCTTGTCCTATCCTAAATTTATATTTAATTTCTTGTGGTTTAGACTTAACGTTTACTTCCTCTTTATCTTTAGACTGAAGTTTCTTAGCAAAAAAACAGTTTTTCAGCCCAGTAGTTGGTAAATCAGACTTCAGTCATCGTCACTTGTAATATAAAAATGCTGGCTTCTCAACACCGTTTTTGAAATCTCTAGGCTGTGTGCATCTGCTGTAGGTAGTAAAAAAACTGGCTCAGGATCTAACTGAGCTTGTCAGACTTGGGGGAGCAGAAGAACTTCCATGGATGGATTTGAATTAGGAATGTTGCAAGCAGGTGGAGGGAGGTGATCCTTCCCTATATTCAGCACTGGTGAGGCCACACCTGGAGTACTGCGTTCACTGCTGGGCTTCCCAGGACAAGAGAGAGATGGAGCTACCAGAGCGAGTTCCGCAAAGGTCCATTAAGATGATTAAAGCATTGCAGCACCTCACACATGAGGAAAGGCTGAGAGATCTGGGACTGTTTAGCCTAGAGAACAGAAGGCTTGGGGGGGGAGGGCGAGGGAACTTATCAATACCTGGAGGGAGGGTTTAAAGAAGATGGAGCCAGGATCTTTTCAGTGGTACCCAGTGACAGGACAGGAGGCAATGGGTGCAAACTGAAACAATGAGGCTCCGTCTGAACACCAGGAAACGGTTTTTTACTATAACAGTGACCAAGCACTGGCACAGGTTTCTCAGAGAGGTTGTGGAGTCTCCCACGTTGGAGATATTCAAAAGCTGTCTGGAACGGTCCTGGCCAACCGGCTACAGGTGGCTCTCCTTGAGCAGGGGAGGGCATTTGACCAGGCAATCTCCAGAGGTCCCTTCCAACCTCAATCATTCTGAGATTCTGTGATGCTGTGGCCTTCTGCAAGTGGATCAGCAGTAGAAGGAAGACTAAGGAAAACTCAGGTCTGGGTCTGGTTCCGCCACTCATGTCAAAAGCCATGGAAAAGGCCAAGGCACTCAGGGCTGTCTCTGCCTCCATTTCTCCTGGTACGTCCTGTCCTCAGGCCTCCCAGGTCCCTGAGCCTACGTCAGAGTCAGGGGAGCACGGCTGTTCAGAGGGACCTTGACAGGCTGCAGAAAGAGGACGGCAGTTCAACGTTGTAAAGTTCAACAAAGGCAAATACAAAGTTCTGCTCCTGGGATAGAATGACGCCAGAATGCAGCGGTACAGGTGGGCATCAACGGGGTAGAAAGCAGTTTTGCAGGAGTGGCCCTGGGCGTCCTCATGGACAACAAGCGGAGAATGAGTCTGTGAGGTAAGCCAGCCGTGGCAAAGGTCAACTGCAAAATGGGCTGTATTGGCACAAGTGTTGCCATCACGTCAAGGAAAGAGGCTGTTCCTTGCTATGCCACCCTTGTGAAACCGCATCTGGACTTCTGGGCGCAGGACCAGAAAGACGTGACATTCTGGAGCGAGGCCCGCAGAGGACCACCAGGATGTCTGGGGGCTGGAGCACGTGCCTACCGAGAGAAGCTGCAAGAGCTGGGCTTGTCCAGCCTTGAGAAGAGAAGGGGAAAGGGAGGCCCTATCGGTGAGTGCAACAGCCGCGTGGGACGGTGAAGAAAAGACAGAGCCGGCCTCCTCTCGGGGGTGCACAGCAATGGGATGAGAGGCAACAGAAACTCACCGCCACACGGGCAATTGACTCGGTATAGGAACTTTTTTTTAAAATCATGATGGTAGTCAAAAGGAGAAAATCAAGAGCTAACCTATTTGCAGGAGGAGAATATTGGAGAGCTATGCTTTGTAGTCTACTTGTGTAATGTTAATAGCGTGGGAGATGGCTTGCTTCTTTGCAGAAATGGGAAACCCCACAGATGTTTCTCTTTATACCTCTGACCTCAGGTGTGTCAGCTGCAACAAGGAATGCAACTCAAGAAAAGCTCTAGCTCCAGCTTGAGCTCAGGTAAGAAGATTTGACTTCTACCAGTTTCAAATTTCGTGCATTTGGTATGACAGAGATCAGAAACTATTATACACTCTGTATTTTTTAATTGCATTCTGCATTCTCTTTGAGTCGATCTAATATTTAAAATATTTACCAAGATTAGAGGCCTTCTGTTCATCTCTATTTCATTTCCACTTCAACCCCATTGCATTTTTTGTTTTCTTTTTCAAAAAGGGGGGGTGGTTGGTGTCTGAAGTGTGGTTCTAAAATACTATTATTTCTAGAATGAGTTCAGAGTACTTCACATTTTAGTCTCTGTGCACATACTCTAAAACTAGAATGAATAATTGTAATCTAGTTGACCTTCTTGTAAAAGACAGGCCTGAGGATTTAACTAAATTAAGAGCACATGTATTTAAAATCACTAGTGATGAAAAATTCCCTGTAGCAGTGTGCTGTTTTTGTCTGGGATAGAGTTAATTTTCTTCACAGTAGCTAGCATGGGGCTACGTTTTGGATTTGTGCTGGAAACAGCGTTGATAACCCAGGGATGTTTTAGTTCCTGCTGAGCAGTGCTTGCACACAGTCAAGGCCTCTTCTGCTCCTCACCCCACCCCACCGGCGAGGAGGCTGGGGGTGCACAAGGAGTTGGGAGGGGACACGGCTGGGACAGCTGACCCCAATGACCAAAGGGATATTCCACACCATATGACGTCATGCTCAGCAATAAACTAGGGGTGGGGGGCACTGCTGAGGGACTTGCTTGGCATCAGTCAGTTGGTGGTGAGCAATTGTTTTCATTTGCATCACTTGTCTTTCTTGGGTTTTATTTCTTTCTCTTTGTTATTGTCCTTTTCATTACAATATTATTATTATCATTATTATCATTATTATTATTATTATTATTATTATAATATTTCAATTATTAAACTGTTTTTATCTTAACCCACAAGTTTTCTCACTTTTACCCTTCTGAGTCTCTTCCCCATCCCACTGGGGGGAGTGAGCGAGCGGCTGGGTGGTGTTTAGTTGCTGGCTGGGGTTAAACCACAACAAGCAGTTCAAATTGTTTCAGTGGTTGACTACATGCGCTCTTAAAAATTGAATGCAGGGAGGCAGGGCAGAGGGCCTGTGAGAGTCTGCTTAAAGCTCAGCTGGACTAAGCCCCTAAGCATCCTGACTGAATTTGAACCTGCTTTGAGTTGGGAGGGGGGAGCTCTAGATGACCACCAGCAACCCCTTCCACTGTACATTATTCTGTGATTCTATGTGTCTAAAAATTACTGACTTCCTTTAAATTCAGTGCCAGACTTCCAGATTTATTTTAGCTTAGCTCGAGACTGTCAAGATTCCATTGCAAAAGTATTCCCTCTTCTCAGGAGGTTAACACTTCCCCTTCCCACAGCATTATGTCAGTGGAGCGTAACGCTGTCAGGTGCTGCGTGGTGCACACAGCGTATCAGAGAATGCTACCATAGGCGAGGTCCTGCTCTTTAGCTTGTATCTAGCAGAAAACGTACTGCCTCCAGAACCTCTCTGCCATCGCTCTGCCCCTGGAAACATAACCATCAGTTCCTCGTCATCCTTCTCCAAGACAATGACTATACATCTCTGAGGACCTCAGCTTTTTTTGGCCCATCAAACAGGTCACTGAGTTGCCTTCAATGACAGTATATACACAGCTATCAATCTGCGTGGTAGTCAAGCTGTTTTTTAATTACTCTTTTATATATTCAAGTGAATCGAAAAGCAAATTTTATTTTGATAAACTATGTAATATTTAAACTTCTTATCACATATATTACAAATTTAAAATAAAGAATCCAATTTTAAGCATATTCAGAAATATTTGTTGTTGATATTCTGTAGGAAATCAAATCACTACGCTCAATTAACAATAATGTTTAAACACCCTAAATCAGAGTTTTGACCAAGACCACAAAGGAACTTGGGAAAGACTGAAATATCTTAACAGCAAGGTTGCAATCCCCAAAAGCCTCTTTATCCCCCTCCACCACCCCCCAGTTGTCACTTCAGTATGGAATGTGCTGGAAGTGCCCTAGGTAGCTGGAAGTTGTATTTCATCCACTATGCCAGAAATACATCTGTTTTGACAAGGATGCCAGAAGCTCAGTATCTTGATGACAATGGCCGTCTCTGAATCTAGGCATTCTTTACTGTAAATCCCTTGAGATCTCTGACTAGTTGGCATTCTCAGAATAAGACTAACACCCAAACAGCTGACCCGATCCCACCAAAGCACGCATGGACTGGCCACTGTATCTGAAGCTGTAATATTGTTGTACATTTTACATAATAACTCAGTGATTAGAATGATTACCCATGATGTACAACATCTCACTTCAACTCCTTTTTTTCCCTCTAAGTGGATTCAAACTCTCATTCCTCTCCCCTTAGGAAAGAAACCTGACCAACTCTCTCAACTGTATTCTAGTAGAGATGAAAATGATACCAAGTTTTGCACGCTCCTAGAAAATTGGTGCCCTTCTATTGAAAATAATTCAGAATTATACAGACCAGAATGACACAGAGAATAAACACACAACAAAGTCCAAGGTACTCACCTGGAAGTTATAAAACTGGATTCTGGTCCCTGCTACTGTAGCTGTTTCTGTGTTTTATATAGTGAGCGTTTTGCGCATGACAGTGCTGAGCTGACTGACCAGCTTACCTGATGATATGGTTTATCACTATAGGGTCTGGTGGCAGTAGCAGGTTAGTGAGTCTCTGAGGAATTTCAGAAAACTTTAGCCGTGGACAGTCAAAGATCTGGAATACAATAAAGCATGTTATCCTTGTCCAAAACCTATCCTGCAATTAAATTAGAAAGTAAGAAATCAACAGTTTAAAAGTAAGGTGATTTTGAAAGCTGTAATTCTGGCTCCTTGCACAGAATAACATTTTGATCACTTCTGTCCCTGCGAATTGCTGCTGCACGTACAATCTGACAGATGCACCAGATGACGACAATTTCAGGTATCCCACTTTTGGTTTAGCTGCTGGAGGGCACAGGCCGCTTTAATGGGACATCAGGATCAACTGTATCAATGATGGGAGAGAAGTGAACACTTCCTCCCTCACTAAGGGTTTGCAGCGGCATATCGTAAAGAAAACAGTTTTTTTTTTACCAGAGGAAATATAAAAACATTTTGCTTTTTTTCCCAAGGCATGGTTCCCGCAATATTTTGTGCTAAAGAAAAATACAAGAAAACATTTTTGGATTTTAAAACCATTTGCAATTTTTTTTTTTTAAGATTAAGGGAAAAAAGTCAACATGGTTTTACTTATTTTTAACCAAACCTAAACAGCCTCTTGGAACGGATCCACTCCTTTCCAATCAACATCTCATGGTTACCTTCTCTTTACTATGGTCAAGAAGCTAAATATGTATTGAATTCAGAAAAAAAAAAATCTTTTGAAAAAGATCAAAATCTGTGGTTTTGGGAAATTTTCTGTGAGTAATTGCAGTGCGTTGCCATGAACCTAGAACCACTCCTTACACCTGGACTTTTCAGAAATATAATTATTACAGCCTTTTTTTCCTGCTGGGGTTTTTAATGCTCTGAAGAGGTGAACAGGCTTTTCTCAGAAGATATTCCATTTAAACTGACTTAACCCCCCCCGAACTATCTATATATTAACATTTGCCTTAAAACATGCCGTTATGTGGAGGCAATTTGTAAAAATGTTGAGGCCTATGCAAATGCCTCTTAGGGAAACTATTTCCACCTGATACAAGAGAGTTACTACTCGTATATTGGATCTATAAATAGAAACATGCTTTGCAGCTCTAGAGAGAAAGGACGAGGCAGGGTTGAAAAGACTGGGCTATCAGGTTGTAGAATGGACACTGAAGTCAGACTGTTCAACTAGGATGCTGTGGTTCCTCAGACAGAGTATCTTCTGAAATCCACAATTTTCTGGAGTGAGGGAATTTGGTAGCAGAAATAGCTAGAAGCCAGCTCTGGCTTTTGAAACATCTTTAGACCTTTTTTGTTGCTTTTGCTTGTAACACAGTGGATTTCCAATCTCCCAGCTGATGTAAACAGTGTTTCTAAACAGAAGAGGATCCTTCTTCATCAACTCTAAAATCTGTCTCATTTGCTGGACTTACCTCCATCCAGGAATTCAGCCAGCTAGTTTCTAAAGAGCAAGGAAGTAACCAAACCTACTGAGTCTGCAACTCACTCTCTGTTTCAGTTCTGAATTCTGACACTTGATAGAGACGACTGTGGAATTCCCACTCAAAATCTTTGCCTACCAAGCTCCATCCAACCCGCTGTCACCACTGGCTCAACACTCATGTCAAACTCCTAACGTGGATCCCCAGAGACGAGAGCTTTAAGAAGGGAAAAGGGAGCAAGGACACACAAGAGTGAGAGAAGGAGTGGCAGACTGGAAAGTAAGGCTAGATGGAATTTTCCTAAAGCTCCTCACGCTCCTGCTTAACTGGAGTTAATGGTCTAAACTTAAAAGCGCTGGCTCTGAAAGCCTAGATGGCTATAGCAATTCTAGTGTGCGAGGTAACTCGTTCACTGGTAATTTTTTAGTCTGTACTGTATTGTGTCATCAGATATATCCATGAGCGCACCAGCACAGGATTTAGAAAAGCTGGCATGCCAAATGAGAAGACCAGCATGTGAAAGGGAACGCTAGAGACGCTGGTGTGTTATGCACTGCTCCCCTAAGTGATCTGCGCACTTCCAGCCATGACCGTGATTCACATGTTAGTTACATGCCTAAAACATAGTCTACAGAAATAGCATCAGACTGGAAGGCGTTCCGAACCCAATTCCTTTACCTCCGTATCTCAATCTTAGAGCATTAGGGTGAAAAACAAAAAAACTCATCATGAAATGTTTCATTTGACTTAATGGGATTCGTTTTCCTAAGTACTAACATCAGTTCTGAAAGCAAGATTAGCTACTTAGGACAATTTTGCCAGAGACCTAAGGAAAATAGAAACACTCAAATCAATCCCATTTATGATTTAAATCTGTGCAAGCACTGCATTCTTATGAAACTATTCCAGATTAGCCAGCTCTTGCAGGGAGTGAGGTTCAGTCTCCTAGAAGAGGAATCCGCTACTTCTCAACTCTCTCATCTGACTGATCTTCTGAGGACGGGGAGACAATTATCAGGTCTGATGGTATTCCTGAAGAGTTCTAACACAAAGGAGACCTATGAGCTAATAAGCCTCTGATGAGATACACGAAGAGAAGATGGCTCCAGCAAGTTCTTATTCTAGCAAAGTTCTTAAGCAGAAAATTAAAATAAACAGAAGCGAGAAGGCCCTCCTGCTTACCGTAAGTAAGGTATGAACTGCTGCACTGGATCAGACAAAGGATCTACCACACATCTACCACACTATCCTGCCCTTGATAGTGGCCAAAAGTGGATACTAAAGGAAAAATGTAAGAACAGGAGAAACATATACTGGTCCTTCACAAAAAAAATTCTCCCGATCTCCACAGCTTTGCAATTACTTTGCATTTATAACAGCCCAAGATTTTTTTCCCATTGGTTTGTCACTTTTGGAACCTATACACACTTTTAGCATTTGTAATGTCCTATCGCAAGGACTTCTGAAGTTTAACTATGCTCAATTCCTTTTGTTTGTTTTTAATTTGCTACCTGCCAGTGTCAGTTGATGGCCTCTAATTATTGACCAAAACAAACAATAATTACTCCTTGTTCACCTTTTCCATTCTACTCATGATTTTTCAAATCTTTTTCACCTCCCCTTTTCCATTTCCTCTGGCACAAACAAACTTGAGTCTAAATTGGCTATAGATAAATAGAGAACGGAAATCAAATCATCTAAGCAACAGAGCAAACAGCTTTGTAATTTTGCCAAAAATTATTATGTGGTTTTAAGATGGAATGTTCACTATATATGAAAAAGACTGCATTCTGTAATTCTCAAAAAAACACCCAAACAAGAGAATGACTATATAATCCAGATCACTTTGGTTCTATATTCTTAAAACTACCCATGAATCTCACAATTATTTTGTTGTATTTCGTATTTTCAAATGTGGAAAAACGCACTGCTTTCTTTAAGTTTGTTTCAAGCACTGGTCACTTCAAACCATCGTAGGGCAAATTAATAACAGAAAATAAAAGCTTAAAAAGAAAACTACGACACAACTTTCATTGCAACATTTACTTTCAATGCTCACTAAAACATTATTCATTTATTATAACTGCCAGTACTTTCCCTAAACAGGAGTATGTCACAAACCCTGCCTTCAGGTACTTTCAAAATAAATTAGGTAAGCCTGAAGCTACAGAAAAACAAAGCCAATTAAGATAGTGATAGCTCAAATAACATTACCTTTACAAAATAAATATAATCATATTTACAGAAAAGGTGGAGATGCCTTGAAGTGGCCTTCTTGGTTAATTCTAGAAGTCATTGTGGAAGACAAAAAGTCTTAACGTGCTCCTTTCAAAACACCATGCAGATCATTGAGGGTATTTTATAATCTGAAGCAGACTTAGGAAAAAATAGCTTTTCTAATTATATCTTCCATGTCTTCTGCCCTTCATAAACAGGGAAAGGGAAGGGAAGAAAACAGGTCTACATATGATTTGGCAATCAGAATCAACAGATTATTTCATGTTTCTTAGTACAAAATGATACATCGGGGGAAAAAACGAGTAAATAATACAGTGAAACAATTAGAGAAAGTCCTCCTTCCTGGAAAGGCCACAACTTATGTGGGAATGCTGAACCACTGTCCTGGTTCCGGCTGGGACAGAGTTAACTTTCTTCCCAGCAGCTTGGGGGTGCTGTCTTTTGGGTTTGGTGTGCGAGGAGCGTTGATGGCCCGTTGATGCTTTGGTTGTTGCTGGGTGGTGCTGGCACCAGGGACATTTTTTTCGGCCTCCCATGCTCTGCCAAGTGCAGGGGAACTGTGGAGCGGGGAGCATAGCCAGGGCGGTCGACCCAGCTGGCCAATGGGGTATTCTATACCATGTGACATCATGCTTAGTATAAAAACAGGGGTGGGGGGGGCTCACCCCACCCCGTTCGTGACACGCGGTCAGTGAGCAGTTGCATCGTGCATCGCCTGCTTTGTATATTGTTACTGTTGTTGTTATCATTGTTATTATTACTGTTCTACTTTGTTTTATTTCCATTATTAACCTGTTTTTATCTCAACCCGCAAGTTTTCCTCCTTGTGCCCTCCCGATTCTCTCCCCCCAGCGGGGGTGAGCGAGCGGCTGTGTGGGGTTTAGTTGCTGGCTGGTGTTAAACCACGACAATCACCAGATGTGTTTTTTTGACAACACTGGCACATGGGGAGGGTGCTTATTATATTAGTTGTAGTGACTGTTGAAAGCCGTTCAGTACTGAAGATACTGTAAATCGTTAAGGGAAGATAAAAATCAGTAATTTTCATCCATCCCAAATTTTGGATGGATATTATAGTTTGCCTGTAAACAGCTACTGTGTCCAAAAAGGAGTTACCTGCTGGAAGTATTTGTCGCAGTTAATGTATTCCTTATCATGGGAGTCTTGCAGCTTATTTGTTTTGATGTACTGCCAGAGAGCCTGGATGATGGCTGATCGGGTCTGTGTGTGTATCCCCAGCAAACGGGCTAATCGCGGGTCCAGTTTAAACTGAGGAGGCTGTAACAGAAAGAGAAGGAGATGGGATGGCAATAGAGAGAAAAGCAGACAGATACACAGGTATGAAGTTTCAGCTTTAATTCTCGAGGCACTCTGCTCCTCAGGAGAAGCACCCCATTCAATGGCAGAGATTGCAAAAATACAAGTTCTCAGACGTGTACCACTATCGGTGCTCTGGAAGAACTATGTCTAGGATCTGAAAAGAAAGAGGGACATTCTACATGTGCTATGCACACAGACTATCTGTATCACATGCTTTAGATAATAACAACTTGCATGCAGACTCAGGAAAAAATTTTCCTTTTCAACATTGATGTATAATTTGACTTCAGGGAGTGGGAGAAGAAAAAGAATGGTCCTTCCTCTGAACTACTGGAGGTTAACCACAGATAGAGAGAATGAAGTCAGGACGATGCTTCTGCTGTTGCTAATGACTGCTCAGCTGCCTCACATCAACAAAGTACCTTGGAACTCTGTTTTTCAGGCATGTTTCCACCATTCTGCTGCATATCAGAAAATTTACCCAACCACAACTAGTCAATGGAATATATTTATTCTCCTGACCTCTGTGATACAACTCTTCAACTACCCTGTTCTGCATCTCTAGGAATATACATTCCTTGAATACCTTGGAATTTGGTGCCTCTTCAAGTGTGTACCCATACTCCAGTTTAATATTTGCCACATTATTAGGCAAGGATTACTTTGTTGGGTGCTAGGTCACCCAAAGCTAGCTTTATAACAAATCAGGACCTAAGGATAAGAGAACATCTATTTTAAAGCATAAATTTGTAATAATGGTGAGCATAACAAACATCATTGTATTGTCTTAACAATGAAGATTCTCACTGGTTATATCAGCATTTCAGTTAGCTCATACGCTCCCTAAAATTAATACAATTTTCTCTCTGTTAACATAAAATGGAGTGTCTTTATCCTGGATAGATGCTATTTGCACGGAGGGGAAAGAGAATGGCACAGAATGAGTTCTTAAAGTTATGCAATCAAGATGTATCTGAGACTGATCTGCCGTTGAAAAGGGAGATCCCATCTCCTCTCAGCAGTGCATGTCTATCAATTTCCTCAAGACAGCAACATTCCTTTCAGGGATGGTGTCAGTCAGATTAGTGAGCTCCACAACTGCAAATCTCCATCGTCTGTGCCAAGAGAATGGAGACTGTGGCAGTGCACACCCACAACTGAAATGAAAGTGGGGTTTTGGAGCAGCTTAGCCTTATAACAGCTTAAAATAGTTTGAAACTGTGCCCAGGAACCTCTTTTATATTCTATCCCAAGGCAGAATAACCTAATTTTGCCTATTGTGTTTTTTGTTTCCTGTGGCTGGGATCAGGGAACTGATTTGGAAGTAAGTTTTGTTAGCTTTCAAATGGATCGGTTCCCTGCCTTGTTTGTATTCAGCCCACAAATACTACTAGTACAATAGAACTAACACTGACAAAAAGGAGGAAGCAGGAATGCCTAACAAGGCCTGAGAGTAATGGCAAGTCCAACCCTTGCAGGGCAACGTTGTTTTATCCCAGCTTAGGGTGACAATGTAATCAAAACTCAACAAGCCCGGAAAGCTGCGTAGTCTGCTCTCAGAAAAAGGCTGCCACAGCTACATAGCTAGTTCAGGTACCACTAGCAAAAGCCACTCCTCTGAATATGCGTGTACAGGACCACACACGTAACTCATGGGCAACCTACCTGACTATTCTCTAAGGAGCCTGAGGTGGAGATGCATATTCTTTCTGCACGTGGGCAATAAAAATACTAATGATCTTAGTGCCAAGAACAATATTTTGCCAGACTGTACTGGAAACTTACTTGATGTATCCCCTTCACATGTTAAGTAATCTCTCAGTTTGGTGTCATTCTAACCTCAGTGGACTATGTGACATTCTGAGTCCAAGTATATTGGTTTTTGATGTATGAGACAGGATGAATTTGCTCTGTTGCACTCTGTCCCAGTGGCTGTATTTTCTATGCCGAAAGCAGTGCCCTGACCTGGTAGTCCAACATGAGGAGTAATGTGCACCGCACGCTGACATCACCGGGTCTTTTCACCTGGAAGCCATCCGTTTCCTGGGTTGTGGGAGTTCTGTGCCACTGCCAAAGGAAAAACAAGTACGACGGTCAGTGTTTTTTTCACTGATGTCCATTGAGGTGCATCTTGCACAGTACGCCATGCCAGAATAAGACAAGTACAAGCCTGCTGAAGATCTTGCAATTAAAAAAAAAAAAAACACCACCACAAACACCCCCAAATAATTTCTTGCTCTGCCCTTACAATTCAGCTCTAGCGCACAATCTGTTCCGCTGTTAGCACGCTTTACTTGTTAGGAAAAATGCACACAGTTTTTTCATCATTTTATACATTTTGTTCTCAGATGTGCACTACATCACTACTACATCTATGTTTCTAGACTATATAGAATCTGTTAGTAAACATTCTTAAAAAGAACGGAATTTTGAAAACTTTGAAAATACCTTAAATGAGATAATGAATGCAAGGTAACTTAAACAAGATGGACAATGGGCAAATAGCTGTGCATCTGTGCTAGTATCAGGTTTGTATGCAAAGGGCGCACAACCTTCTTACCTCCACAAGATGGTTGTCAGGTCCATAAAGGTCTTTGTCCAGTTCAATAACCAAACTCTTAAAAAAAGACGAAAACTTCCGTTTCTGTTTGCTGAGCTGTGCAATCAGAAGAAACAGAAATGTTTAAGGCTGCGTATATTATCTTGTGTTCTATGCTTTCTTCTCTGGCTTTCTTTTTCTCTTGAACATTAATTCCCATATAGACCACAAGTGTGATCAATCTAATTGAGTCTTCCCTCTGACATATGCAGGGTAAGATGCAAAAATCTCAACAGTGGTGGAACAGGGTACACTTCAGGGAAGATCTCCCTGACTCTCTCAATGTTACTGGAAAGGACTGGCTTGTAATGTGAACACGGCGGGTCCAGAGGAGGCCATGAAATTGATCCACGGGCTGGAACGCCTCTCCTGTGAGGACAGGCTGAGAGAGTTGGGGTTGTCAGCCTGGAGAAGAGAAGACTCCGGGGAGACCTTACTGTGGCCTTTCGGTACTTAAAGGGGGCTTATGAGAAAGATGGAGAGAGACTTTTTACCAAGGCCTGTAGCGATAGGACAAGGGGCAATGCTTTTAAACTGAAAGAGGGTAGGTTTAGATTGGACGTAAGGAAGAAGTTCTTCACTGTGAGGGTGGTGAGGCACTGGCACAGGTTGCCCAGAGAAGCTGTGGATGCCCCATCCCTGGAAGCGTTCAAGGTCAGGTTGGACCGGGCTGTGAGCAACCTGGTCTGGTGAAAGATGTCCCTGTCCACGGCAGGGGGGTTTGACTAGATGATCTTTGAAGGTCCTTTCCAACCGAAACCATTCTATGATTCTAAGGCCACTGTATACCTTTTATTTTAACAGCTTGGGTTTTTTTGAGGAATGCTAATTCCTTGGTCTGATTTATCAGATGACAGTAAATTTTACAGATTAATCATACACTAGGTAGAAGTATTTCCTTTTACATTTTGCCTTTCCACTTAATTATCAGTATTCGCTGTTTACTACACAGCTCATACTGTCTAAATTAAAAACTGGGAGGTCTATAATCACATAATCTGACTTTCCATAGAATACAGTCCACAGGATTTTAATGAATTTCTTCTTATTTAATGCAGAAAATCTCTTAGAAATACATCCTCCTTCGATTTAAAATTTGCCAGTAATTGAGAAGCTATTTTGTTCCAATAAAGAATCTTTTTTGTTAAAATATATGCTCTAATTTCTAAACTGAATTTGTCTAACTTCAATTTCCAGATGTTGCACTTTGTCACCACTTCATCCTCCAGCAAGATTATGATTCTGATTCATGTACAGTCATCTTCAGACAGACAGACATGCCTTGAAAGCCTTGCCCTCTCCATACATGCATGTTCTCCATCTGTTTATCCTATCACATACTTGGCTTGTGAAGTCCATTCAAATAGATGACACCTTCATTAGGAAAGTCCAGCCTTCCCCGAGAAAAGCTAAATACATCACTGAGGTTTCTGAGGACTTCAGAATGATCAAACTTTTCTTCCATTGTCGTCTGACCATCCATTCATCCTCTTGTCCTCCCTAGGAATATGAACTACTGGCTTCTCCTTGTTATCCTCCTCTTCACAAGATGCAATGCCTGCTGTAGGCCTGACTTATCACACCTCTCGTGACCTCAACCCTGCCGTATCTTTTAAGGGAAACATCTCAGCGCTGTTCTCTCCACCTCTCCTACCTGTTCTGTCCTTCAGCCTGCTTCACCTCCTGCTGCCCTCCCCACCCCTCCCCAACATTCCCATTACGGCCTCATCCCTCACTCCGGCTGGACATGGCGCTTCCCAGCAGCTGCAAGCCAACGCTGCCATTCAGAGATGTCTTGTTTGAGTTGATGTCCCCAGTAAAGTCCACCACCCCACAGGACAATCTCTAGATCCCTGCCAGCCCCAGTGAAGCACAGGTAGGTCATACGTCATCCAGGAGCTTCCCCTCCACTCGCAGCTCCCAGGAAGCAATGCTGCCATCAGAGTCATCAGCGTCAGATTTTGCGGGGTTAAATGTATTGGAGATGTAAAGTCTCAGTTTCCGCTTTTGCTGTTATACAAATAGAGAAAAGAAAAGTACATATCCAGTTTAAGTCCAAGACCCGAGGAAGCCACAGGAAAGGTGATAGTTACACATTTAGTCGAGAATCTGCATGTTTAGTACAGTTGCACCAGGTTACACTAGAATTTAAGATTTGGTTATGTATAAGAAAATACACTGAAGAGCTGAATCTGAAACTTCCTTTCAAAAACTACTGGCTACACAAACACGCTAAGAGCCACTGTAAGCGCAGAAGGACAGGAGGTTGCAGGGCCAAGCCCATGAGGCGTTACATCCTGTACTTCTGGATTAGATATTTGAGAAATCATTGTAAGAAAAGCACAATATGATGCCCTTCCTGTCTAGATCCTAGCTAGATTGCTAAGATTCAGCTGCAAACCTCTTGCTACATGAACGTCTTTCATAGTTGCATCAGTTCAGGCTGGTAAACGGCAGTCACAAACGCAGCTAACCTGCAGATTACATGCCGGGCACGCCTCTGCTCATCTTCATTCTACCGTCATGCAGAGCCTGGTAGTAGTCTTCCTACAGACACGCACCCAAATACACCCCCCCGCTGCCTAACCTTCCTCTTTAACTGCCTTTCACCCTAATCAACACGTTGCAGCTCCAACTTGCTGTGAGACCCGAGGGGAAGAAGGCACAGTGCTTCACCCCTAACCCGGGTGCTCAAGTCTGCGAGAGACACAGTCGTGCCTACCTGTTGTCACTGTTACCGGCTATATCAGGTTTCCCAGTCACTGTACTGGCTTTTGGCTGTGTTATTTCTCCCATGCACCATGTGGAAAACCTGGCCATTAACTCTGATGCATGGATTCCAGAAAAGATATTGCCAGAAATGTCTTTGGGACTCTAATCTCAAACATCTGTTTATAATATAACGACAAAAAGGCTGCGTTGTCAAGTTAATGCAGTAAAAACAACCTTCATACAACATAAGAAAGGAGTAGTCTTGTAAAGCTCTCACACTCCTACACACGTATAGGAGAGAAGGAAGTTATATACATCAGGTCAGGAACTAAAAATCTAATATGCCATAGAGGAACGTGGGAGGCAGAGATGTATGGCTGAAGAGGAGCAAGAAAATGACTACAGTTTGCCAAATCTAGAGAAGACAGTGACAGAAAGGTTTGATGGAAATGGAGTGTCAATAGCACGCGCTGAGAGGGAACAGGATTTTCAACAGTGCCAGGAGTCCAGAAAATGACGGGTTGCCACAGATAAGAACAGGCAGATAGGTAGAGAAATATTCCTGGAGACCCACATTTTTTCTCCATTCTTTCCTACAGGATTTCTGTGGCTAAAGTGCTCTTTCATTAAATAAAATGTCTTTTTTTAATGCCCCAGAATCTTTATTTGGTGTGGAGGACTTGTGAAGGACTTCACATTTCTAAATTCACAACTCTTCAAATTAACTTGCACATTATATGCACTGTTCCTAAATTTTATCCCCACCTGGATTATTTACAAAACTGTATCTATATACCTAAGGAGCTTTTTTCTTAATCTTACCCTCCTGGATACCCTACTGATATTTCAGGTTTATATCACTGAGTCCATTTCCTAAGACATTATCTCCATTCTCCCCTTTACCCTGGAAACTCCTTCTCTCCTCATGTCTCCCCATATCCAGATAGGGACTGTATCCGTTTCCTCCAAAGTCCGACATTTCATCACTGAGATCATCCTCTGCAATAACATCCTAATTCAAATCCGAGTATTTTAGATGTCTTCCTTTCTCCTAGCTTTCAGGCTTTAGCTTCCTTGTATAGTCCACCTAAAACCAAGTTAGTAACAACGTCTAACTCCGCTGTGAAACACAAAATACCTCTCCTCGATACTTTCCACGGCTTCCCTTTGCTAACCCCGTATCATTTTTCTTTCGAGTCATGCACAAGCCAGATGCAGCTTACATTGCAGAACTGGTCTCCTGCTGGCTTCCCTGCACTTCCCCTGCTCTGCCAAAGTCAGTCTGCATATCATTTGTTCGCTTCTCCCACATCTCTCTCTTCAGTTTACAGTGTCTTCTTCTACACAACGAATTCTCCTTCTCAAATTTAATCCTTTCCTCACCGTAACCCCTATAAATCAGCCCGCTTCTTCCACGTTGTCGTCAGAAAGGAACTTAGAATAATTATGAATAAAAATCCTAAGTAATGGCTACCTCCAAAGTTACCTTTTGTCCTACTTTCTACGTATCTCGATTTTAGATCGAAAACCATTTAGCCTTTGACTCCAATATGCTACAGACACCACTGACAACTTGTAAGTACTGCGGAATGCTGAGCCTTCAGTCTCTGCTCAGCAAAGACATTCCATCCAACACGCAAAGTGCGTAACCCGCACCCTGGGGGGTGTCTTCACATTTTGGCCCAAAAGGTACTGCAAATTTCCAGCACTATTAAGGCAGTGATTATCTCCCAAATGCAACCACAGAAGGATCCTTGCTTCTGACTCATAACAAACGTCCATGAAATCAAACAGGGCCACTGCACAGCTGCAAGAGGACGCCAACACCAAATGGGCTTTAAAGCTAATAAAAATCTTTATTAGAACACAGAGCAGAATAAGGGAACATAAAGAAGGAAAACTCACATTTGCCAGGTAAAATGGAATAAATAAAACAAAAAAAAAGGTTTTGTAAACAAAATTTTCTCTGTTCACATGACCTTGAAAATGTTTCATTTCTTCAGGCTTGCTGTTATTCCAGCAACTCAGTGGTTCCCTGGGTTGCAGAAAACTCATTTCTGGGGAGACACAGAGAATCCTCTCTTTTTATTCCTTACGATCCAACCGTGTTTGTGCTATTGCCTTCTCTCAGGAGACCCCCAAATTTCTGCTTTTTCTTCCAGCTTCTTACTCCACGAGGCAATCCCTCATCCTTTTTGCCTCACTGCCTGCCCTACCCAGCTGCAGATCGCCTCCGGCGGGCACAACCGCCCCCTCCTTCTGAGGCCCTACCAGGCCAAGAGCACTTCAGGACATGACAGACACCAGCCTTCCTTCCTACAGCTGAGCCACCACCCTTCAAAGGGAACCCACGCAGCCAGCTGCAAACTGTCAGCCGTCACAGTTACCATAGCCAGTAACCCTAGACCTGATCTGCAGCGTCAGCCAGATCTGCCAAAGGCGTTCTGGTCAGCAGTCTAAAAAAATTGTGAGAAAGGCATTTGGCCATGAACACCGCTTGAACAGCCAAACATGTCCTCCTCTGTACAGCACTGTACTGACCCAGGAACCTTTCTGAAGCTGCTGCCAACACGTCCACCTCCTGTGTGTTCCCTTACGAGCTGCTGCTCCATTTTTTCCTCCTTTCTGCCCTTCCCAGAATTCCCACTACCACCTCTTCCTTACACATGTCTAGTGTTGCCAGCCCCTGGCTCCTCATAAAAGGAGCCAAGACGTTCTGGGAGGCTGACTTATCTTCCAGTTCCAGGAGCTAGACAATGGCACTTGAACTTGCCCTACATACACTTATCACCAACAGTGGTAATACATACTCTGAGCAGTGGCATTTAAAGAAAACACATTTAGAAATCTCTAGCAAAACATCAGAACCATAGCTCTACAAATGAACATCATCTTTGGACCAGCAGGCTCCTTCTCCTCTACCATGGCTTTTCTCCTGTCACCTGTGAGACACTACCATCCCACCTGATGAAGCAAGATCCTGGCAGAGATCCAAGAGTATAGTCTGAATCCTTCCTGAGGGATCTACCCAGTGAGTAACAACTTAAGCACTCACAGCTATACTGGTATCATAAGGACGTCTAGTCTCGCAAGATGTCAGCTCAGAGATGATATAGGTAGTCAAAACTGAGCTCAAGGAGGAAGAACATCAAAATGGCGCTGGCTGGGGTTTTACAGACACTATACAGACCATAAAGTCTCCTTGGCTGAAGACACACACCCAAAATCACTGCACTCAGTTCACTTATCGGAACTCCTGGCTTCCACAATAATGTCAAGTTCATACCCAGAAGGCTCCGAGAGTGAGGTATTCTTCCATCTCCAGTTGAGCAACTCCGTCATGAAATGATACAACACCAGTTATGTGCAACTTGGTTACTTTGCAGCTTAAATACAGCAGTGCAATATACTTGGGCAAGAAGCCATTACCCTTCAACAAATTCTGCAAATTTCTTAGCAATGCACATTATAGCACAGATCTAAAATCTGTTCTCCTCTCTGTATGGTGGCTTCTCAGAGAACAGGAAAGCAACCAACCAAAACCTGTGGCCTTGTTTTTTACTGGTAGGATTCTCAGTAGCTTGGAGCAAACACTAAAGAGAAAACCTACAGCTCTAGGGCAAGAAGAAAGCACCACATTTCATCTCTTCGGACACACTGAAACTTTACCGCCCACAAAGGCAAAGCTCAACAGGGGGGAACTTCACGGAGACTTGATCAGTGTCGTGAATCAAAAACCTCTTGTCCAAAAATCAATAAACGCTTAATCTGCTTATTCTCTAAGTGTTAGATAGACATCTTTAACAGGCACCTTTGACTTGTCTTCAGCAAAATGAACTTGAAATAGCAGTCATATTAAAAAGAAAAGCCTTCCCCAAAAAGCACTGAATTTCACTTACAATTTCTCCTTGAGAAAAAGAAAAGGAAAAAAGAAGCATATGTGACAGAAGATTGGTCATGTCAGCGATGAACTACTGCAAAGGTCTCAGCTACGACAGCAGCACAAATGGCAGGAGAGCTCATGCGGAATGAAACGGATCTAAACAGGAGGCTGACAGAAATGCTGGAGCAGCAGAACTGCAGCTTTTTCTCTCTCCAAGTTCTTCAATGTCATCTTCACACAAATCAATATAGCTTTAAGTTGAAGTAGATGAGTGAAATGCAGGAAATACATCAAATCCTTCAGAAAACTACCTCTGGTTTATAGTGCCACATTTTTTTCAGTTTCCATTAGCATTAAATCCCTAAAAAGTCAAATCGGAAACTAAGCACCTGAAGATACCGAGATCTGTGAGATATCCCCAAGATAAATCTCCATTGACTGCTGAAGTTAAAGTTTCCTTCAGTGAACTCTCAGGCAGGACACAAGACCTCCAGGACACTTTCAGGGAAGTTGCGCTTGGGATTTCAAACAAATTAAGTTATCAGCAGATAGTCTATTGCTGACTGAAGGCTGCCGATCCTATGAATAGTATTGTGTTAAGAGCTCTCTATGCACACCTTAAGGGTGGATTTCTACGTACCTCAACACAGCATAAAAACCTCGTGCTTTATGCACAGGAAAGGTTAAAATCTGTGTTTATGTCTTTGCATACAGAGTAACCGTTTCGTGGTCTCACAAAAACTTTTTAGGAAGCAAAAAAACCAGTGGAACATGAAGCATGGAGACTAGAAATCAGGAGACAAAAAGAACAATGACCACTAATAACAAGTGTTCAAGCCTGAGCATTATAAAAGAATCAGATGAAGCAGAGAGTGTCCATATCAGAACTGGAATATAGAGGTATCGCTCACCCAGAGTAGCAGCAAACAGATACGTCAAAATTTGTAGAAGAAACAAAATTAGTTAGGTAACTCATGACAACAAAAGATGAACAAGAACTTAAAAATGGCCAACCCAAAGCAGGAAAACCAGTGACTTGGTAGAATATGCACGTATCACGAATAGTAAAAGGAACTATCCAATATTTACTGAGTTCAAAATTGCACCAACACATGAAAAACACCCTTAGACAGTTCTATAAAAACTTCAGTAAAAAAAAATCTCCAAAAAAGTCGGACAAATGTTATAGAGGAATAAAACAGAGAATAGTATGCACAACAGTCTATAAAATCAGTTATAGCAGCTTATTTCGCAGTTGTATACTATACTCTCTCAGGAAGAGAATCGGGAGGTGTATACTGATCGGTGGTAAGAATAGCTAGGTGCACTGAAAAATTCTTTCTCTACAATGATTGGGAGGACTGAATTTCTTACCTAAGAAAAGAAAACATTAAAGAAACTGAAAGACATATTTAGAATATTGGCTGATCTAAAGAAGGAGATTAGGCGTTTGCGTTTTCCTTATCTCACAATGCAAAAAGCAGAACACATAAAATTATGCCACAAGACCATAAATTGAAACCTGATCAATGGAAATATGTCATGTATGCTACACAAAGCATAATGAACCATAGTTAACCCATAGAACTCATTGTCACAGAACATAGATTTAAAATTTGCAGGTTTTTAAGCCAGAAGAGACTTTATTGTCCAGTTCAATTTCCTGCACAGGACAGGCGCTAATCATTCATCAAACAGGGCAGCTCTTTTTAAAGGACATCCAGTGTTGACTTAAAGACTTGACATAATGAAAAATCTATTACATCTCTGATATCTTGCTCTAGTGGTCATAAATATGCACATTAATCAGTCCCAATTGGTCTATTTTTGAACTACCAGCTGTTGGACCAAAGCCAAAAGCTCTTTAAAAAAAACCAAACAAACCCCAAACCCCCAAAAACAGGGAAGGGGGCTGGAGTGGCTATATTATGTACAGATCCAGGAATATCCAGTCATCTCAATATATGAGAATTTTAAAAGATGTCAGAACTTTCTGTGTCTTAATATAAACTGATCTCTGATTACTGGAATTTAGGTGGAACTCTTACCTACAGTTGGAAGGGTTTCTGGCACCTTCCTGTGAAGTATTTAGCGCTGGAACACATCACCCAGAGAGGTTGTGGAGTCTCCCACCTTGGAGATGTTCAAAGACCATCTGGACATGGTGCTGGGCAACCAGCTCTAGGTGGCCCTGCTTGAGCAGTGAGGTTGGACAAGACGACCTCCAGAGGTTCCTTCCAACCTCAACCAATCTGTGATCCTGTTACTGGCCACTATTAGTAAGGACACTGATCCACACCAGCCTCATAATTCCTGTTGCCACTGCATGTGGGAGAGGGAGGGTGATTATGCAAGATTTAACCACACTCTCATCAAATACTTAAGCTAGTTTGTGATGGGTTAAGAATGCACACGTACTTTGCCTGTTTGTGTCGAGGCTGAGGAACTTTTTGCCCAGTGGCTTGATTCAGTCCTAACTAGTTAAAAGCAGTGTGGCACGGTAAGGCTGCGGGCACAGCCTCTGACAGCGAGTAACTATCCAGGCAACAAGCCAACCAGTGACGCAGTAACACATCCGTGTGGTCCCACTGGCAACTCAGTCCTCTCAATAATAACATGTGTAAGAACCCCCAGATCAGTCTAGAGGAGACAACCTGGGAACTCCTAGGGCCAAGTTCAGGGATGTCCAAAAGGAGGTGGACTCACCTAAAGCCCACTGACTCTGAGGAGACCCTCAAAGATTGGGTGACTGCAGATCAATACACGTTAAGGCCAAGGACGGTAAGACAACCACAAGCCATGACCCAACTCTCCCACTGTATAATTGCATACTAATCAGAGGATATATCTGTCGCCGGGCTGATCTTCTCCCACTAGGGAAACTGTAAGCTATTTGGCTTTTTTTTATTTTGTAGATTTTATGGCTGATGATTAAAGATGAGTGTCGTGGTTTAACCCGGCAGGCAGCCAAATACCACGCAGCCGCTCACTCACTCCCCCCACCCCCAGCGGGACGGGGAGAGAATCGGAAGGGTAAGAGTGAGAAAAACTCATGGGTTGAGATAAAGACAGTTTAATAGAACAGAAAAAGGGAAAATAATAATGATAATGATAAAATATACAAAATGAGTGATGCACAATGCAATTGCTCACCACCCGCGCTGGCCGATAGCCAAGTAGCGATCGGCACTTCCTGGATCACGCCTACCCTTCATATACTGAGCATGACGTCACATGGTATGGAATACCCCATTGGCCAGCTGGGCTGGCTGTCCTGGCTGTGTTCCCTCCCACCTTGTGCACCTAGCTCAGTCAGTAGGCACGGGAGCTGTCCTTGGACTAGGAGGGCACTCAGCAACAGCTAAAACATCGGTGTGTTATCAACACTCTCCTCCTACTAAATACAAAACACAGCACTAGGAAGAAATGTAACCCTATCCCAGCTGAAACCAGGACAATGAGAAAATTCCTAATAAAATTCCCTCAATAAATTGTTTTGTTTAAATTGAAATTGCCATAAATTCTGTTTTGCTTTCAACATATTTCTACATTAAATGGCTTGTGTGGACATTTCCCCTGAAGAGCTTTAAAATATCTTATCAAAACCACTGTAGTGCTTGGTGGGCCCTAGGGTCACTGAGCTGGCAGCAATAGTCAGGTCTGTACCATGTAATGCTTTTCAGAACCCATGAAGATACAATTTCAAAAATGAAATCTTTGTTTCCTCTCCTTGATTTGAAGGAATTTTGCTTCTCTGACTATTACAACCTCTTTCTAATTTCAAGCCTAACATTTATTCAGTCACCTTTTCCCCATTTGTTCTTGTTGTCCCTAAATTGTCCTTCAGCCTAAATGTCGATACTTTTCTTCCCCTCTACCAAAAAGGCAGCCCCTCCCAGTCCCTCCCAATTTTTTTTTGTGTTTGCATATAAAAGCCGAGTGACATTCACAAGGTGAATCTTCCTTTCCCTAGGTTGTTCCAGAGGCTCTTTTTTTCACATGATCATTCTAGTTTGAACTGTTCATTTTGAGCATCGATGACACTGTATTCCAGCTTTAACAATCAGGTGACATGTCACTAGGGTCTTCTGCAGCAACACTAGAACTTCTCTGTTGCCGCAGCAAATTCTAGTTACTGAGCTATTGACCTAAGATTTTTTTCTCTCAGTCACATCACAGTAAGTATAAGATTGTTATCAAAATAATAAACCTCACCTTTAATGATGTTTCAAATCAATTAGCAACTATTTTTTAGCAGAAATTCCTCCAATTAATCCCAGCCAGCACCAAGACCAACATGACAATCACAGAAAAGGAATTACACTGCTCATGTGCTGAGAGGGGAATCTACAACAGCTAAAAAGTGATAGAGCTGCCACTGCTCTCAGTTACCTTAAATTTTCTTTAGTAATCCCCACCTCTTTCTCCATAATATCCCACGAAGAATGAATAAAATGCTTTGCTCAAGTTGGGTAAATGATACCTACTGCATTTGTTGACTGAAGTGAGTGCAAGTTTGATTCCAGGAGCTCAATGACAGTAGGGTTCAGAGTATGACACAAAAATCTCCACAAATTATTTGTTCTTCTGCCCCTAAGAACATCCCTTGGATGCTCGAGGTTTAGAACTCAGTACACGGAAAAGATGAGAGTCGCTTAGAACGACAGAACCGCAGAACTCAGGTGTGCGATGCTGCGGATGCAAGGCATAGTGAGCAAAAAGCCGCAGTCTTACCTGAGAGGGCAGGCAGAAACCTTAGTGTTCCAGGAAAAATACAAATTCCCGTCTCCCACAATCCGATAGCAATTCCTCAGTCATCTTAAAACCTGAAAGCGGCTGTGCTGGTTTTGGCTGGGATAGAGTTAATTTTCTTCATAGTAGCCTGTATGGGGCTGTGTTTTGGATTTGTGCTGGAAACAGCGTTGATAACCCAGGGATGTTTTGTTCCTGCTAAGCAGGGCTTACACAGAGTCAAGGCCTCTTCTGCTCCTCACCCCACCCCACCGGCGAGCAGGCTGG